>NW_019256525.1:318518-370664 GCF_002742605.1 Olea europaea var. sylvestris | reverse complement strand
GGGGGGGGGGGGGGGGGGGGGGAGCATGTCTCTAAAATTATCGTTAATCTCAAGATATGTATACAATATTCAAAAGTTAAAATAAAAGAGATTTTTATAACTTTCAAAGGGAAGAAAGTGTCATTAAAATTGTTAGAAACATCGGAGAGAGATCTATAATTTACCCTAATTTTATTATCCATTATCCTTCTCATTAATCCGGAAGCAAAATGAAATTGGGCCATTCCTATTTAGTTGCAATTTTTCAACTCAAAAAATTAAATTTTGACCTTATTTCACTATTTCAGCCATTATTTTGACTTCATTCACAGACGGGACCCACTTTTCTTTTTAACGGTCAAAAAATCAATTCTTATAATCACTATCAAATACACCTTAAATCTTCTAAAATCTTGTTCATAAAGAAAGGTTTGATGAGTTAGTGCTCCCTACCGAACTTTTCTATTCGAAATGAGAGGAAGCAAGAGCGGACACGAAAAGGAATTTAATGAGCCCCACTCAAATGTCTATTATCTTACTTTGGACAAGCAATTTCAAATTAGAAGGTCCAAATTTTTGTTAAGAATGATTTCCAATTCTTACTCTTTAGTCTTGAAAATGGACAGCTATTACTCCGACTAATGAACAAAGTTCTACGGTCAATTTTGCGACCTCCTATATGTTGAATGTATAAAAAAATAGGTAACCGTAACTTCTATAAGGTTGAAATAAGTTCTTGGATTTTTCTTCCATTTTAATTGTGCAATTTTAATCTTATTTAAAGCGATTTTCATCTATACCGCTAATTTTTAGGAATTCTTGTTCATCTCGGCTAGCTCAATCCAATGGTCAAGATTTTATTAGAAAAATGATACCCACAAACACAATATACCTCAAGAAGCAAACAATTTCTTCTAGCAAAACAAAAATAATAACATACCACACATGAAAAACAAGAATCTTTGGGCAATAAAGGCAAGATAAGGCAATGCTGTCCCAACTAACTTCATCCATTCAAAAGAATGAAGAAAGACAATACATGAAAACCAATCATCCATATAAAAAAGTTGAATAAAGCCCCACGTATAGGGAGTGTATTGACCCATCACCCATATTCCGTACGTGTAATAGCTTTCAAAAAAGTTGTTAGATTATGATGTTTTAGCACGTTGCTTTTAGAAAAGTTGGCCATAACACATTTTTCATTTTCTCATAAAAAAAAAAAAATCAATTTCGCAAAATATGCAACCATGTGGTGACAAAATTAAAGTCATTAAAGAATCCAACACGTCGAAGCCGTTGATTTGATTGGAAAAGTAAAAAAGAAATTTAACAAATCAAACAGAATAAAAAATAGATTAGTAAATATATCAAGTTTAGCCCTTATTTGACTCAAATTTTAATTTGAGTCAAAGTCAAACAATCGATTTTAACTACATTTTTTATGGGTCTTACAATTTTTCAATCACACATTTCAAAAACTTCTATCAAAATTTACTAAAAATTTAATTTTAATTTATACGATGGTCATGGATAGTTGAAAGATTTTATAGACAGTGCGTTATTATTAGGTTTAATTGCTTTTAAAGATTATTAGAAATTAAAGGGTTTTATTTTAATAATTCTTTATATAAGAGAGAATTGAGATGGTATATGCTTCTTGAAATTGAAGTTAATATAAGAGAGAGAACATTTCTTTATATTTGTCGTCTTATGTGTTTTTTCTACTTCGTCTTTACAACTTAAATCGGGGCAATGACTTGACCTTGTTGTCAAATGAATGAATATAGAGAGAGAGCTAATTTTATGGTCCTTTCTTTATTATAAGATTTAGTTGCTTTTAAAAATTATTAACTTAATCAAATCAAAGGGTTTTATAGTAATAATTTTTTATATAAAAAATCTGGATTGTGTTGAAACATCTTGAAATTGAAGTTTATTTATTTATTTTATTCGATGACTATGGGTAACTGGGTCAGTTTACTCGCATCTCGACAAATTTCACGGTGCCCTGAAATTTACAGTTGGATACTCATCTAGCGGCCCTGAGGAGACTCGAACTAGTGATCATTGGAAAACAAATTCAAAATCTGATCACTGATCTATCCCTCAGAGACAATTTAAAGAAATTAAAATTTTCTTTATATTTTTTAGTTTAAAGTGTTTCTTCTTCTTAATCATTACTGAAAATCACTGTGTTATCTTCAGACAAATGTAGTGTAGCAGTAGTTAAAGAGTGAATTTCCCTGAGGCATATGCTTTGCCCCATATTATTGGTAAGCAGCATCTTCTTTTGCGTTTCAAAGAAATTGAGATTGGACCCAGTCAATGTCAAGAATAATTAAAAAAAAAAAGATTAAACTCAGTTTTTCTTTATTAATTAAGTAATTTTCTAATGGAACTTGTTATAATTTTAACAAATAGGTAAAAAAAAAGATTAAACTCAGTTTTTCTTTATTAATTAAGTAAGTTTCTAATGGAACTTGTTATAATGTTAACAAACAAGGGAAGAATTATGCTAATTGTATATTCTCCTTGACATCCCCTCTCGTATGGTAGAAATCTGGGCAGTAATTTTATGGTTGTGATCAAAATCAATGGTGGAAGAGTGTAAACTTTGATGCCAATCACAACGTATATATAGCATGGTTAAACAGGAAAATTGGAGCATTTTTCCCAACCTATGTAACCTTTTGTAGCAATTTGGAGCCACCTCTAACACCTAACATTTTGCTTCTCGACCTTCCATAATGGTTGATCATGTAGTCCCAAATGATGAAATGGATGAAAACCATTCAATTGGTCATGAAAATGACATGTGCACGGCATGTGGAATGGATAGAACAAAAATATCATTTTTAATAACAAAAAGATAAAAAATGAAATAGAAAGAAAAGATATTGGGGATAAAGATAAAAATGAAAAATGAAATCTCCATTCCGTTAAGTTGTGGAGTCTAAATATCGTCGATTTGTAAAGTCGGGATGTTAGTATGTTGTGCAGTAAGGTTGCTTTGGGGGTTGGAAGGGGAAATGAAGTCCCACTTTGGAGACCAAAATTTCATTAATTACAATTTAGAAATTTCACACTTATAATTTCGGCTTTGCGTTAATTTATCTTAGGGTAATTATATTCTCACTACATTTTTCATTTATGAAACCACATATATAACGTAGTCCGTTTGGGGACATAAATAACTTATTTTTCAATTATACTTTTAAAAAAATAAATAAAAAAGTATGACAAAATATTTTTTCTGATTTCAATGCCCACAAAGAAAATTATTTTAATTAAAACCATCATCAAAGACAAGATTTTGCTAATTAATAGAATGGTTAAGATAAAAATTCGATGAAAAAAAGTATGAACAAAAATCTTATAATGAACAAATATTGAGGACTTTAAGTAAAACTAAAATTTGGTGCTATTAATAAAAAATGTAGTGTGAATATAATTACCATTTCATCATTAGAATTTCGTATTACCATCATCAAAAAGAGATAGAAAGGTTTGAGAAGATATAGTGTACGATTTTCTCTTCAAAATTCTTGTTTATCGTATTGAATTATTGCAATGACAAAAGATGACGTAGTCTCATATTAAAGCGAATTTCTATTTACAATGTGTGTTCTTCTATCTATTTTTCTTCTACAAATGTATTGCTCTTGGTGTAGAAATAGAATTTTTAATTCTCAACACATCTACTGTAAACACTCCACTCCCATCCTACATGGTTTTCTCTTCTAAACATCCCCTAGTTTTCTTTCCTTCTTCATTTATTTTTTAAATTTTATTTTAACTAAAAATAAGGATGTAATTGTTTGTCAGTTTAAGAGAAAATTTGATTGACTGTTTTTCATCCACTGGAACCACTTGTACATCCGTAATAAAAGGTTGAGGATCAAGATGCTTCATTTTAAAGGATGACGGCCATGTGTTGGGAAACAATCAAATAATGATAAAGATACTTGTACATAATTTTTTATATATAAGAGTATTCATCCTCTCGAGCAAGCCTCACCCATGTGAGAGGGTGGACACCCCCATGTACCAAAAATTATGTACCCCTAGCATTTCTCATCAAATAACGCTACAAAAATTTCTTAAGCAGATAGAGAAGAATATAAGATGAAGTTGATCTCACCTAAGTTGATGTGATCCACACTTCAATAAATTCGACAGAAAGTTCTAGTTTTGTGCAAGTTACCAAAAACTGATAGAATTCCATGTTGGTCGATAGTTTTGTGGTCCTTTAGGATTTGTCTCCTTATTTAATTAGGATTCTACTATTTTTAATATCTTTAGTTATTTGGGACATGTTTTACTTTATTTAAAAATAGATTTTTAGGATTTTAATTCCTTTTTAATTATTTTCAAGGTTTTAGTATAAATATGACTATTTCATTCTTTGTATTTTTCAGACTTTGATATTTTGAGAATTAATTCGAGAGGTTTTTTCGCTTCCAATATTTGTTTTTGTGTGGAACAACTGAACTTATCAAGATTTCGCGATCTTGTGGCGTTCAAAACTCGGGTAAGATTCAGTTAATTGTATAATCAAAAGATCATTCATGTCTTTGTTACCTTGAGGTTGTTTGATTCATTAATTGGTTAGGTCAAATTCAAATTCGGATTAAATTTATAAGTTTCGTGATCAAAAAGTCAATAATTTAATATACTATTGGTTGTTTTGTTCGTAAATTTGTGAATTGAGTCCTAAACTTTGATTTTTAACTTTCTTGGGGTTTGTATCACTTTTTGTTGGTTTAATAGCGATCTAACTATTCGGGTTCACGTCAGATGGTATCACAGTTTAGGCACCATAAACAAAGTTATATTCCTTTGTTTTTTTCTCTTCTTATTGTGGAGTCTTTGTTTTGTTCGTGTTTCCCATTCATTTTGAGTCCTAGATCTTTTTGTCTTTGGTAGTTTATTTGTTTTATGTTTTTACAAAAATAAATAAATAAATAAATAAAAATTACTGTTCACACACTGTTCCGTACCGTAGCTACTGTTCACGGGTTTTAAAAAAAATAATTTTTTTGTCCCTCCAAAAATTTTATTTAATTACTTAGTCCTTCAACTTCTTAATCTTGAATCTTCCACAATTCAATTGTTACCCCACAATTTTACTCCGACTAATTGTTCTTGAGATCATTGATTGGAACCACTTGAGAGGTAAAAGGCTAAGTGGTGAGTTCAATTGAGGGTAAAGCCTAGTATTGAGTGATTCTCGAGTGAAATTTTGGTGAGGTAGAAAATTTATGAGAATGTCAGAACGGGAAAGATTCTACTTCGAGCAGGATGGAAAATTAAAATAACATGGCAGACGATATGATGCAGCGGTTTGAGCGCATGACAATTAGTGTGGAGATTAGGTTGGACAGGCTAGACGCTACGGTTACAAACCTTAGCTGGGGTCAACAGGCAGACATATCACATGCTAGGAGGCTGGCCAGACGAAAGCCTAGGATGGATATGCAAAATGAATATGGGTATGGCAATGAATGAAATGATGATAAATTTGAAGAAGTAGAGATGGAACTGATGAGGAATAGAGGTGGTGGGTTTGAACGAATGGGTAGAAACTATGGGGGAGGCAACGTTAATGGAGGTATGGGTAGCATTAAAATGTCAATTCTGACATTTCGGGGTAAGAGTGACCCAGAGGCATTTCTTAAGTGGCAAAAAAAGGGGGAGTTGATATTTGAGTGCCACAACTACTCGAAGGAGAAGAAAGTGAAGCTTGCAGTCTTGGAGTTCACTGATTAGGCCATCGCTTGGTGGGATCAGGTGGTCACTTCATGGCAGAGGAATAGGGAGAGGCCGATAACTACTTGGAATAAGTTGAAAGCGATGGTGAGAAAACAGTTTGTGTCTGGCCACTATAATAGGGAGCTTCATCAAGGGTTGTAGGATTTGTACCAAGAGTCGAGAAGTGTAGAGGATTACCATAAAGAGATGGAAATTCTAATGATTCGGGCTAATGTAGAGGAGGACCGGGAAGCTACCATGGCACAATTCCTGAATAAGTTGAACAGGGACATCACCAATGTTGTTGAATTGCAGCATTACATGGAATTAGAGGATATGTTGCATGTAGTAATAAAGGTTGAGAGGCAATTAAAGAGAAAAGGGGGAGCTAAGAATCAACAGGGGCCTAATTCATCTTGGAGGTCTAGGTGGCATGAAGAGAAGGTTGATGGGGCTGTTGTCAACAATAAAATTGAACCGCCTAGGTGAAAGGATAACAACGCTGACAAGGTTGCACCAAAGGCGGAACCACAACAATCTAAGAATCGGGACATCGAGTGCTTCAAGTGCTTGGGGACAGGACACATTGCTTCTCAGTATCCAAACAAACGAGCCATGATTTTGAAGACAGTGGGGGAAGTGGTGAGTGACAATGATGAAGATGAAATGCTCAAGTTAGAAGATGTTAGTGATGATGACGGGGTGGAGTATCCAGTTGAAGGGGACGCATTGGTGGTGATGCGGGCACTCAGTTCGCAAATCAAGGTGGATGAAGAGGAGCAACAGTGAAAGAATATTTTCCACACATGATGCCACGTGGAAAATAAGGTATGTAATTTAATAATTGATAGAGGTTGTTGCACAAATTTAGCTAGTACCACATTAATCGAGAAGTTAGGTTTAAGAACAATTAAACATCCAAAACCATATAGATTACAGTGGTTGGATGATCATGGAGTGATTAAGGTGAACAAGAGGATGTTATTGAATTTGTCAATTGGGAGGTATAAGGATGAAATGTTGTGTGATGTTGTGCCTATGGATGCGGGGCATATATTATTGGGTAGCCCTTGGCAATACGATAGGAATGTGAAGCATGATGGATTTAGAAATAAGTACAACTTTGACATGGATGGGAAAACAATTACACTTGTCCCTTTGACACTACAACAAGTGTATGATGATCAGTTGAGGTTGAAAGGCGATAAGGGAAAAATGAAAGAAAAACGAAAGGGGAGCTTATATGCAAAGAAGAGTGAGCTTGGTGGTGAAAGAGAGTTGGTGAAGGCTAACATATCCCTCCACAACTAAAATCCCTGCATCTTGTGTTCCCCAGTGTACTTATTCAAATGAATTAAATTCTGAAGAATTGATGTTATCAATAATAGTTTGTTGTTGATTTAGCTGAAGTTGTTAGATGAACTTATTTATTATTATTTTTTTAAGTATTACATTAATGTTAAAGAAGACATAAGATAAAAGAAAGTTCATAAGACCATTTTAAGTACTATAATTTCATACCGACATGTGAAAGAAAAGTGTTCGAGAGGGATGTGCATTATTCAAAATTTAAGATAAGCAGATTTATGCAATTTTGAAGGGGGGGGGGGGGGGGGGGGAGCATGTCTCTAAAATTATCGTTAATCTCAAGATATGCCATTATTTTGACTTCATTCACAGACGGGACCCACTTTTCTTTTTAACGGTCAAAAAATCAATTCTTATAATCACTATCAAATACACCTTAAATCTTCTAAAATCTTGTTCATAAAGAAAGGTTTGATGAGTTAGTGCTCCCTACCGAACTTTTCTATTCGAAATGAGAGGAAGCAAGAGCGGACACGAAAAGGAATTTAATGAGCCCCACTCAAATGTCTATTATCTTACTTTGGACAAGCAATTTCAAATTAGAAGGTCCAAATTTTTGTTAAGAATGATTTCCAATTCTTATTCTTTTGTCTTGAAAATGGACAGCTAATACTTCGACTAATGAACAAAGTTCTACGGTCAATTTTGCGACCTCCTATATGTTGAATGTATAAAAAATTAGGTCTTGCATTTTTCTTCCATTTTAATTGTGCAATTTTAATCTTATTTAAAGCGATTTCCATCTATACCGCCAATTTTTAGAAATTCTTTTTCATCTTGACTAGCTCAATCCAATGGTCAAGATTTTATAAGAAAAATGATACCCACAAACACAATATACCTCAAGAAGCAAACAATTTCTTCTAGCAAAACAAAGATAATAGCAAACCACACATGAAAAGGAAGAATCTTTTGACAATAAAGGCAAGATAATGCAATGCCGTCCCAACTAACTTCATCCATTCAAAAGAATGAAGAAAGGAAATACGTGAAAACCAATCATCCATATAAAAAAGTTGAATAAAGCCCCACGTATAGGGAGTGTATTGACCCGTCACCCATATTCCGTACGTGTAACAGCTTTCAAAAAAGTTGCTAGATTATGATGTTTTAGCACGTTGCTTTTAGAAAAGTTGGCCATAACACATTTTTCATTTTCTCATAAAAAAAAATCAATTTCGCAAAATATGCAACCATTTGGTGACAAAATTAAAGTCATTAAAGAATCCAACACGTCGAAGCCGTTGATTTGATTGGAAAAGTAAAAAAGAAATTTAACAAATCAAACAGAATAAAAAATAGATTAGTAAATATATCAAGTTTAGCCCTTATTTGACTCAGATTTTAATTTGAGTCAAAGTCAAATAATCGATTTTAACTACATTTTTTATGGGTCTTACAATTTTTCAATCACACGTTTCAAAAACTTCTATCAAAATTTACTAAAAATTTAATTTTAATTTATACGATGGTTATGGATAGTTGAAAGATTTTATAGACAGTGCGTTATTATTAGGTTTAATTGCTTTTAAAGATTATTAGAAATTAAAGGGTTTTATTTTAATAATTCTTTATATAAGAGAGAATTGAGATGGTATATGCTTCTTGAAATTGAAGTTAATATAAGAGAGAGACCATTTCTTTATATTTGTCATCTTATGTGTTTTTTCTACTTTGTCGTTACAACTTAAATCGGGGCAATGACTTGACCTTGTTGTCAAATGAATGAATATAGAGAGAGAGCTAATTTTATGGTCCTTTCTTTATTATAAGATTTAGTTGCTTTTAAAAATTATTAACTTAATCAAATCAAAGGGTTTTATAGTAATATTTTTTTATATAAAAAATCTGGATTCTGTTGAAACATCTTGAAATTCAAGTTTTTTTTTTTATTTTTTTATTCGATGACTGTGGACAACGAGGTCAGTTTACTCGCATCTCGACTAATCCCACGGAACCTTGAAATTTACAGCCAGATACTCAACTCAGTGGCCTTGAAGGGACTCGAATTAGTGATCATTGGAAAACAAATTCAAGGTCTGATCACTGATCTATCCCTCCAAGACAATTTAAAGAAATTAAATATTTCTTTATATTTTTTATTTTTAAGTGTTTCTTCTTCTTAATCATTTCTGAAAGTCACTGTGTTATCTTCAGACAAAGGTAGTGTAGCAGCAGTTAAAGAGTGAATTTCCTTGAGGCATATGCTTTGCCCCATATTATTGGTAAGCAGCATCTTCTTCTGCGTTTCAAAGAAATTGAGATTGGACCCAGTCTATGTCAAGAATAATTAAAAAAAAAAGATTAAACTCAGTTTTTCTTTATTAATTAAGTAAGTTTCTAATGGAACTTGTTATAATGTTAACAAACAAGGGAAGAATTATGCTAATTGTATATTCTCCTTGACATCCCCTCTCGTATGGTAGAAATCTGGGCAGTAATTTTATGGTTGTGATCAAAATCAATGGTGGAAGAGTGTAAACTTTGATGCCAATCACAACGTATATATAGCATGGTTAAACAGGAAAATTGGAGCATTTTTCCCAACCTATGTAACCTTTTGTAGCAATTTGGAGCCACCTCTAACACCTAACATTTTGCTTCTCGACCTTCCATAATGGTTGATCATGTAGTCCCAAATGATGAAATGGATGAAAACCATTCAATTGGTCATGAAAATGACATGTGCTTGGCATGTGGAATGGATAGAACAAAAATATCTTTTTTAATAACAAAAAGATAAAAGATGAAATAGAAAGAAAAGATATTGGGGATAAAGATAAAAATGAAAAATGAAATCTCCATTCCGTTAAGTTGTGGAATCTAAATATCGTCGATTTGTGAAGTCAGGATGCTAGTATGTTGTGCAGTAAGGTTGCTTGGGGGGTTGGAAGGGGAAATGAAGTCCCTCTTTGGAGACCAAAATTTCATTAAGGACAAGTTAGAAATTTCATACTTATAATTTTGATTTTGCTTTAATTTATCTTAGGATAATATATATAGCTTTGGGGGTTGGAAGGGGAAATGAAGTCCCTCTTTAGAGACCAAAATTTCATTAAGGACAAGTTAGAAATTTCATACTTATAATTTTGATTTTGCTTTAATTTATCTTAGGATATATATATAAACACACACGTTCGGGGACATAAAATAACTTATTTATATTTTAAAAAATAAAAAAGTATGACAAAATATTTTTTTCTCATTTTAATGCCCACAAAGAAAATTATTTTAATTACAACTATCATCAAAGACAAGATTTTGCTAATTAATAGAATGTCAAAGATAAAAATCCGATGAAAAAAAGTATGAACAAATATTGAGGACTTTAAGTAAAACTAAAATGTGGTGGTATTAATAAAAAATGTAGTGTGAATTTAATTACCATTTATCTTATAAATAAGAAGTCATCATTAGAGTTTCGTATTATAATTATTAAAAAGAGATAGAAAGGTAGAAGATATGGTGTACGATTTTCTCTTCAAAATTCTTGTTCATTATATTGAATTATTGCAATGACAAAAGATGACGAATTCTTAATACGTCATAGAAATGAACCTCTATTAACAATGTGTGTTCTTCTATCTATTTTCTTTTGCAAATTTATTGCTCTTGGTCATAGAATTAGAATTTTTAATTCTCAACACATCCGTTCTAAACCCTCCATTCCCATCCCACATGGTTTTCTCTTCTAGCCCTCCCCTAGTTTTCTTCCCTTCTTCATTTATTTTTTAAAATTTATTTTAACAAAAAATAAGCATGTAATTGTCGGTTTAAGAGAAAAATTGATTGACCGTTTTTCATTCACTAGTACTACTTGTACATCTGTAATAAAAGGCTGAGGATCAAGATGCTCCATTTTCAAGGATAACACGGATGCCATGTGTTGGAAACAATCAAATAATTCTACAAAAGTTTCTTAAGTAGAGAGTGAAGAAAATAAGGTGAAGTTGATCTCGCCTAAGTTGTTCAACACATTGAATTTCTTTACTCATTCAAAAACCTTCCAAATATCAAAATGGATGCAATAGACCTATTTTAACATGCTCTACCAAAATCGAGTACTTCTATGAAATGGAGCATCTTTAGGTGGACAGAAAACACGACCCAATCACTTGAGGTGTCATTCTATTAATTTATTCTCAATTGGTGCCACCTTTATTTGTTGACGTATATTCTCATTTCTTAACTTGTCAACTTTCTACAACAGGAAAGATTTTAGCATCCTAATTTATTCTGCATTCATCTTATGAACCTTTCGTAGTTGAGAGCTTAACACTCAGAATCATGCCAGGAATGAAAATAGAAGCATCATATTGTAGAAAATCAAACAAACATAACTTTTCATTAACAATTTAACTACACAACTACAATCATGTTTAGAGCCAGAGGTGAATCCAGGGTCCAATGTCAGCTAGGGCGGACTGTTAACCATTGACATTTGACCGTTGCAAGTTGATTTTTTAATATTTAATTAAATAATATTAAAAATTCTTCAACTTTAATGTAAATACACTAAAACGTAAAAATTATACATGCACTAATGTGCACACACAACAATTCTCCTATTTCCTTTCTAAAAGTTTCTTATTTATCAAAGAAACATGTAATTAGCATAGAGCTTTGAGTTCAATATATAGTGCACATTAATTTTAACTTCACAGAATCACAATTTTTAGTTGGCTAATTAATCTTGGAAAGCAGGTCATGAGATTTCTATTAAACCAGTTTTCTTGAATGTTCTAGTCATATAGAACTTGAATCTACATCAATGTCTCGTGCTTACTATCTACGTATTTGGTTCTCTATTATAATTACATTTTTCCAAAAAATTGTAATTTCTCCATCACTATATTATACAACTAAGTTTTCCAATTCTGCAACAAGCACAAACAGTTAAAGAAATCAAATTTGTTTGACACATAGCCATCTCTATCCTCTACCAATCAAGTACATAAAAGATTATAGACAGAAATTAAAACAAAAACGAAAAAAATTCCAACTAACCTCACCAAATTTGTTCCCACAAGCCTGCTTATTCCCACCAAAAAATCCAAGTATCAAAAAGACAAGGCCCATCATTTTCAGTACACATGGCTTTACAAAATTTACAACATTCACTAGAATAGGGTTTTGCTTTCTCTTTCACAATTTGGGGATTGGATTTGAGAGTTTCTCTCTTTCGCCCCTGTTGCCCGCTGCCTTTGTAAAATGTGGTTTCAAGCTTTTAGCAATCAGTAGAAAACAGCATGGTTTGGGGCTTTGGGCCAATCAAAATTGGGCCAAAAATTACCTTAATCAATCAGGCTTCAGCTGTTAGGCCCAAACAAAAAAAAAACAAAAAAAAAAAAAAAGAAGAATAAGAAGAAAAGGGGTCGTCTTCATTGTTTGTCATCTTCGTCTCCTCTCTGGCCGGCTTTGCAACTTTGCCATTTGCTACCCAGCGGTTCTCAAGACTCCGGCAGAGCTAGCACTCGCGGCCGCGCCCCCTCGTCAGGTGCTGGCTCCGCGCCTGTTTAGAGCCGGTTCAAGTTCAAACATAGAAGTCCAAGTTGGTCTAAATGTACATAAGTAATTTCTGAATATAAATAATTTTCTTGTTAGTGAAATTTAAAAATAAGTTACTAAATTTAGAAGGAAACCATACCTCATTTGTCAAAATAAACAATAATTTTTACTCCCAGTAACAACAAATTGGCACCTGTTTGAACAGCACGGCCAATAAATTTACTAGCATATTCAGAGTTGTTACCACGATTTAACCAAGGGGGGCTAATATTATTTTTTTTAACGCTATTTTCAACCTTATGAAGAAATTTATTTATTTGAAAGTAAAACACACTTAGGTAAGGGGATGTAACAAGTCTCATCCTTCAATATGCATATAATTGATAGAGTACATTAACTTGAAAGATGAAAAAGAAAAGACAACAAAAGGTAGGAGTGGAGATAGTTCCATTTGGTTCTAGTCCTAAAAGAATCGAATTGAACCAATAAATTTATTGATAAGTCCAGCCGCATTCTAGTTTCTTCCCACCGCAATAGCCGTAATTTCCAGCCATATTTAATTTACTTCTCGCTGAAGTTATTTAAGGATAGCCACAATTTTCATTTCTTAATGAATAAGAAGCAGCAAAATTGAAATGAAATAGCCCACTTTTGTTGACTCTCCAACAATGAATTATGTGGCAGGTTTTGGCCAAAATTTTAAGACGGTTTGCGGCTGAAATTTTTGTATAAATAGAGGGCTATTACAAAGGAAAAAAAATGCTCTTATTACACAAGAAAAAGTAGTGTATAGAAGAGAAAAAAAGAGAGATTAGAGAGAGTTTTGAGATTTTTTTTTTGTTTTAGAGAGTTTGTAATACTCTATTGTAAATTCTATTCAAAATAGAAATAGAATTGTTTTTCCTCTTTTATCTTCTCCTTTTTCGTGATCGGAGAATCACAACATTTATCGGTGTCACCTAAACTGGTTTTGTAGTACCAGTAGTGCTATATAGTATTATTCTTATGAGATTGGGGTTGGGCTAGGGCTGATTACTATGTGTGCATGTGTGTATATATATTGGCTCATATTTATAATTACTCAAACCACATAGTTTGAGGGATCCACAAATATTATCTCACTAATTCATTTTTATATAATTTTAATTTAAATCGTTTACAATCACTTCCAAACATACTTTTAATAGTTGATCTGGACTTGGACTGACCGGCCCCTGAATTGAATCACCGAGGTTTCATTGATCATCAAAATCGGTTTTCATGCCATGCACCATTACATGGCTAGCTATTTGTTTTATTTTCACAAGGCAGCATCTTGGCATACCACTACCATATGCATTTTCCCTGTGGACCAATATTATATTCTGGATCAAAAATCCCAAATAGAAAATACATATTGTTACCATTCCTACAAATTAATTTGCTATAAACATATGGACAGTGCTAGACGTACCCCATGTTTCACATAATGTCCTACAGAATTTGATGTGGTGTCAAAATCAAAATATTGCTGAAGAAATGTCAAAACATCGCTGAAGTTTAAAAAGAGATTTTCTTGTAATTGTAAAACCTTAATCCTGCCCATTTGACCACCATTTGCCCGCCATTTGCAATCCCCAACCCCAAGTCTCTTTTCCAAATTCCCACAACGACCGAGAAATGGAACGAGAGGAAAATTCTTCCGACCACGTCGGTAACATTGATGCTGGCGACGATATAATGGTGAACCCGACATGGTTATCTCCATCTTTTACAGTGGACCCGAGACCCATTTATTATAGAGATGAATATGAAATGGAAGGAGGCAACTCAGACGGCAGCAACATCGATTCCGGCAAAAACATGGGTAACATTTCTTCTTCATAATCTTGATATCGCTGATGTGAGCTCATGTTCTATATGTACTTGCGTTCTTCCTTGAGTTCAGATGAATGATTTCGTATTATGGTGCCTTTCCTTACTCCCATAGCATTTTTTCTCGAACTTTTGGCAAATCTAGTGTAGATATGACTTCAAACAACACTTATAGTTAAATGTTTTTGAGTGAATTTTAATCTTACCTAAAATCTGTTGCAATATAAGATGCTAAAATGGAGCAGGTAGAACAAAAATTTGCTGCTATATTTACTGTTATATTTAGTTTACTGGGCAATTAGAACATAAATAGAAAACAAGGACAAGAATAAGGGTACGGTTGGTTTCAAAGTTTGGAAGTCTATCCATTGTGACGTGATTGACAGTGGCCTCTAAGAGTGGAAAATGATAATTTGTGAACTGTCTAATTGTTGTGAACACATTCTAAATTGGAACAAAAGCTTTAAAATATATGGAGATGCAAACCCAGCCTGCCCCATCCCTTTTATCTAATTGTAGTTTATGCTAAATTGACAAGCTATTGGCTTTATATTCTAATGTCAATGTTGGTATGTTTGTGCAAATACTTGGAAATGATTATTGTTCCTCTTGTCACAAATGTAGGTTGGAATTGATTATTGTTCCTCTTATCATAAATGTAGGTATTTTGGAAATCCCTTTATCCAAAGACGACAATCCGAATGACATAAGTTTACGAGAAGGAACTGATATTATTGTGCCTAGTGTTGGCATAAAGTTCCAAGATGAGAATGAGGTGTTCGAATTTTACAAGAACTATGCGTACCAAGTTGGATTTCCGGTGAGGAAAAGAAATTCAAAGAAGGGTGAGGATGGGGTTGTACGTTATGTAACTTTTACATGTAGTCGGGAGGGCCATCAAACTAGTGGTTCAAATGCAGTCATGAAGCCTCAACCAAAAATGCAAACAGGCTGTAAAGTAAGATTGACAGCATGTTCAAAACTTAGTGGAGCATAATCACAAGACAAGCCCATCGAAATCAAGGCTATATCGCTGCAATCGAGAAATCAATGCACGTGTGAGAAGACAGTTTGAAATAAATGACGTAGCTGGTATACCATTACATAAGAGTTTTAACTCGGCTGTTGTTGAAGCCGGTGGTTACGAAAATATTACGTGCGTTGAGAAAGATTGTAGAAATTTCATTGACAAAGTCCGACGGTTAAGACTGGGTAAAGGAGATGCTCTTGCAATACAAGCGTATTTTACAAGGATGCAAGCAACCAGTCCTGGGTTCTTCTTTAGCATAGACTTGGATGATGAGGCCCAGTTGAGGAACGTGTTTTGGGCAGATAACAGGTGTAGGCAAGCGTGTAAGGAATTCGGTGATATAGTTACATTTGACACCACGTACTTGACCAACAAGTACGAGATGCCTTTCGCTCCTTTCAGTGGGGTAAACCATCATGGACAATCAACTCTACTTGGATATGGTTTGCTATCAAATGAAGACACAAAGACTTTTGTATGGCTATTCCGAACATGGCTTGAATGTATGCATGATCAAGCACCAAGTGGAATAATTACAGATCAAGACCCTGCAATGCAAAATGCAATTGAAATCGTGTTCTCGAACACAAAGCATAGATGGTGCCTATGGCATATTCTGAAAAAGTTACCAGAAAAATTTAGTGGTCATAGACATAAAGTTTTCATTCTTGCTACTGCACATGCGTTGGTATATGATGTGCAAAGTTGCGATGAATTTGAACAAGCATGGAGTAAGATGCTCGAAGATTACGAATTGTTAGAACATGGTTGGTTGACCGGCCTATACAATGAAAGAAGTCGATGGGTCCCATGCTTTTTAAAAACCTCATTTTGGGCCGGTATGTCAACCACACAACGAAGTGAAGGAATTAATGCGTTTTTAATGGCTATGTTCATTCCAAAACATCTCTAAAGCAATTTGTAGAGCAGTATGAACGTGCATTGAGAAGTAAAGTTGAAAAGGAGTTTCAAGCTGACTTCAAATCTTTTTCACAAATGATCCCATGTGCGACAAGGTAATGGAGAGGCAATTCCAATCAGTTTATACAATCATGAAGTTCAAGGAGTTTCAAGAACAATTTACTGGAAAGGTGTACTGTGAAGTCTTAGGAGTTCATGGGACTTACTTGCATACTACATACGATGTACATAAGGACATTATTCTGAACGACTGTATGAAGACAAAAATCTTTAAAGTTTGCTTTCGTAGAGATGAATGCGAGTTTGAGTGCAGTTGTCACCTGTCGAGTTTAGAGGAATTATTTGCAAGGACGCAATAATGATTTTGATTCGAAACCAAGTGAACTTAGTTCCCGAGAAGTACATTTTGAAGAGATGGAGAAGGGATGTGAACAGACCGTATATGAGGGTTCCGATTAATTATGATAGTTGGATTAGTACTCCAGTCCAAGTTAGATATGAGCAAATGTGCAATGCTTTTGCGAAGTTAGCTGACTTCGTAGCACACGACGAGTCACGGTCACGTGGTATCATAGATTGGATTGAAATCCAAACAAATGATTCATCGATGTTGAAGTATAGCAATGTGGGCTCTCAACGCTTGGATGAAGCTGGAAAGTGTTCTGGCGGAATCTGCTTGGACCCGAAATACACAAAAAGTAAGGGAGCTCCTAAAAAACTTCGTCGAAAGGGACATCTAGAAGCTGTTTCCAGAAAATCGAAAATCTATTGTAAGGTATGATTTCGACCAAAAATGTTTATTTTGATAATCATTGTACATATTGAACTGAGTGTATTCTCCATGACTTACAGAATTCGACTTCAACGAACGGGTAAAAAGACAAAGTTTCGTCCTCATTCAATGTTAAGGTATTTTAGCATGAGATTATATAACACCGACTTAGCTAACTATCCTTTTGAAATATTTGTAAATGACAATTGCAATTCCATTTGGCAGGAGGTCGGCACGCAGGAGAGCGTTGGAGATTTTGATGTAGTGGTATAAGGCATCCAGCAGATTTTCAATTGATTTTGATGTAGGCGTATAAGGCATCTACCAGATTTTGATGTGGGTCTGGTGGTGGGGGTGGAAAAGAACGATATCAAGATTGTAATGAATCTAATGATGCATATCATAGCTATGGGTATTGTTTTGAGAAGGGTTGGTAATTGTGTTGAGAAGTAGCAAAAAAAGGCCCTTTGTTTTGATTTGTGTTTGTATATCAATATCTTATTAGCATTGTTTTAATTACTACTCGAAATTTGGATAAGCTCATTTATCATTTTTGTGTATATGTTGGAATGTTCAGCTGTGTTTTGCCTCAATGCTAATCCCAATTTGCACTCTAGGCAAGTTTTTCAACGGCCCTTCACAATCATATTGGAAGCACAATTTTCTTGGAATTAAGTGATTTTACCACTGGCATAATCTCTTTTTTTGGTTTAGCGGGTTAATGGAGGATTAGTTTGCTGATGTTAATGTTAAACTTGTTTGATTAATAAAGTGTTTGTTTGAGTTATTAATTTACTAAGTCAATTTGTTGAATCTACAATATCACTAGTACAATAGGTTCAAGGAGAAACTGCAGCAATGCCATGAATTGTAAAATTGCATAATTGGGTGTATCCATAGAAATTATGAAAAACTAGATTGAGAACACTTGTAATAGTTCACTACATACAACACAAACCGTTCAAGATCAAGACATGTTAACAAAAAATGTGCTTCTATGACAACCATCACAGGAATTTTAAGTACAATAAGTTGAATGAAATCTCCACGTTTCTCTCCTCGGTTATTTTTGCACACATTCTCAACATACGGGACAAATCGTCGACCGGTTCACTTTCGTTGGTAGTACCACTTGATTCACCTTGCAATGGATACTCTTTGTAGGGCGGAACGTTAGAAAACTTGAAAAGCCTACAATCGCGGGTGCAACAATGGAACAACATCCCTTTATTGTCTTGCCACCCTACAAGAATGACATATTCCTATGTTCTTCTTGGCCATGGAACAATCCTAATCCAATAAAAAAAAACCACTTGTTCAGAAATTGAAAGCATGAACAAAACAAAAGAATAAATCTAACAAGCAGGTTGGTGTGAAACTCAACCAAAAACATGTGCAGTCCCAGACAGTGATATTTCCTGTGAATTGGACTTTTATATAAACCCTACGATTTCCTTCAAATTGTGCGTATATTTAAAAATTGCAGGTACATATTGTTCCAACCTAATTGACGACAAATTACATTTACATAAATTCGAAGTTGCAGCACCAAGACAAAAATTGCAACTATGTATCTGGGCAAATTGTGCATATACAAAATAGGTATTACATAAATCCTTCAATTTCTAGAATTTTAATTTTAATTTTAATTTTCTCAAATACACCCTCGGGCTAACATTAAATCCAGCATACAGTGAACATGTAAAGGTCCCATGGTTCTATATTTGAGAAGATCTAGAATGTAGACACAAATACTGCAGTCAGTAATAGAACAATGAAAATAACACCTAAAATGGAGGTCAGATTTGAAAATCGTAACTTGAAGGAGCTCTTCCCCGCCGAAGATTTGAAAGTGTGATGCCGTCATCTTCCTCGCTCTCCCCGACTCTCCTCGACCTGTTCGTTTGAGATTTTAACCGGCTATTTGACGGACCTCTTTGCCATCGAAAACTAAATCAGGGTTGTAGAGAGAGATTCCGAACCATTTTAGAGAGGGGGTACTTTTTAAAATAACAAAGTCAAAACACCAAATTTCTATATTGACCAACTTTTTTTTCCATTCACCAAAAGGGCCTTTTGAAGAGTAAATGTCATTTTTGTCCTTATTATGTGTTGTAATTACAAAAACATATCATTTGCCCAAAAGACAATAATACGCTCTTTAAAAAATTAATAAATCCAAACAATCACACTTAAATCTCAAAATGAAATCACTTTCCTTATCAGATTTTTCAACACAGTTAAAAAGAAATTTCCTCTTCCATCTGCTTGAACATTGAAATCTCAAAAAATTATCAAAGGCTCAACAAAAAAGTATTACTCACAGTCAGCACATGAAATTGGTAAGTATAAATACGTATGTTTAATTTCATTTTAGTTAAATTAGTACATTGTTTGAATATTTAAATTTTATTTCAACATATAATTTTAGAAAAATAAAATATTACAGTCTTAAATGAATGTATAATTTTTTTAGTAAAAACGAGGAAAAAAATTCATCTGTGTAGATGCAAAATGTAGAAGACAGCCGGCTAAAAAGTGTCCGGGCAAGCTGTTATACGTCTTTTTTTTCTTGTGTCATATTTATTTTCGTCGTTTTATTCTCGTAATTACAATTTTTTTAATAAATGATGTTTCGTAATACAGATATGGGATCAGCCGCTATCCTGATTTGTTATTTTGGTGAATTTGAAAATAATGACAATGATCAATGGGTGTGGAAATGGACGAATGAAAAACATGGTTGTACTGCAATTGTAATAACATCCTGTACATCATATGCAGAAATGTACAATGAGATACTGAACTTGTTGAAAGTCAATCCCTCTGAGTACGCCATGGAATTGGGATTTCTAATGGGCGAGAATACATCCATTTCAATTCCACCTATAAGGGTTACTTCTGAAGCTGAAATAAAGGTTTTAATTAAAATGAACCAGAAACGTACGATTTCTATTTGCGTAACTTTGATGAAGAAGAATGTCCCCGAGAGTGAACAGGAAGATTTCGATGGAGGGGATCGTAATGTGAATGAGTTTTGGGACACAGTGGAAATAGTGCGTGATGATGTTGTAGCTATTCTAGAGACAGTTGCTCCTCACCATGACGTCACTGTTACACACAGAATTTGCTCGGTAGTTCAAGACAACAAAAGAGATAATGACTTTACAAATGAGAATTTGATTACTTTTTCCCGTTTGAGACATGCGTCGAGTGGGAGCTCACAGGCTGGACCGAATGCATGGTCCTCTAATTGTTCGCGTATAGTCCACGATGATGAAAATTTGTATGTCGAGCAACTGTTTGACAGGAAGAAAGATTTGCAGGAAGCTGTTCAACGGATTGCTTTGAAACACAATTTTGAGTTTAAAGTGAAGAAATCAAACAAGTCGACTTAGACAATTGTCCGCGTTGACGACAGTTGCCTTTGACGTTTGTGAGCAACGAAAATGGACACGAATGAGTTCTTTGTGGTTCGTAAGTATGCACGGGAACATACTTGCGAAGTGGGTATTCGTCGAAATAAATACAGGCAAGCTCGATCATGGTTCATTGGTCAAGAAGTAATGCACAAGTTTTAGGACCCACGAAAAATCTACAAACTTTTGGACATTATTAATGACGTTCGTCGAGAGAACGGGGTGATCATGAGCTATCAGAAGACTTGGAAGGCCAAAGAATCGCGTTGGAGGACTTGATGGGTTCGACTGAGAAGAGTTATGCTAAATTGGCCAGGTATTAATTTCAATTGTTTATTTAATTATTTTTTGAATCTTTATTTAATGTGTAATTAATTATTTAATTCAATTATTAATTTTTCAGTTTTTTATTATTGTTTATTTAATTATTTAAATTATGATTATTGTTTATTTAATTGGTCAGATTTTGCTGTAACATGGGAAGAATTAATACTGAATCGACATTTTTTATTGAAAAGGATGACGAAAATCGCTTCAAGTATTTCTTTATGGCCATTGGACAATGTGTTTGATGATTTCGAAATGCAATGCGACCCTTAATTCTAGTCAACGGTACAACCCTCAAGGCGAGATAGGGGGCAAGTTGATTATTGCTACGTGTTAAGATACTAACATCCAAATTTACCCTCTTGCATTCAGCATAGTTGACGGAGAAAATGATTTGGCAATGCGTTGGTTTTTCACGAAGTTGAGGGAAGTAATTGGGGATGTTGAGAACCTTGCATTCGTAACCGACCGAGGGCAGTCAATAATTAACGGTATCACCGAAGTCTTTCTCGAGGTACATCATGGTTATTGTATGTACCATATACAAGGAAATCTGAAGACCAAGTATCGAGGCAAGGACATCATTACATTGTTTAGGAGAGTTGCAGAGGCTTACAGTTTTCAAGAGTTTGAAAAGTTTATGGTTGAAATCGAAAGTAAATCCTATGATGCATGGGAGTATCTGATGAAGATGGGGATCGAACATTGGGCACGATCACATTTTCCAGGACGTCGATACAACATGATGACGTCGAACAATGCGGAGTCGCTCAATACCTTATTTAAGAAGGATCGAAAGTTACCAATTCTCGCAATATTTGAGAACATTCATGACAAGCTGCAATAGTGGTTTCATGATCGTCGTGAGGAATCACAGAGTTGCACGAGTGTGCTAACCCCGGCTCAAGAAGATAAACTCTTCAAGACTCTTGAGGTGGTAAGGAAGGTATATGTAGAACGAGTAGATCAGTTTCGCTTCTTCGCGAGATGTGCACGTAATTTCGGATACATCGTTGACTTGAATGATAACATGTGCATGTGTAGACAGTTTCAGTTGGAGAGTTTTCCGTGTACACATGTAGTGGCGGTGGCTATGTATAGAGGAATTTCACCACACACCTTATGTAGTGCTTATTACACAACTGGTTCTTGGAGAGCAGCATATGCCGAAACCATATTTCCTGTACTGAATGAAGCAAAGTGGGAAGTTCTTGATCACATTCTCTCATTGAATAACTTGTTGCTACCAGCAGTCGGCTCACGTACTCCTGGACGTAGTACGTCTAGAATACCATCGATAGGAGAATTTTCCCGATCTCGTAAGTACGGCAGGTGCGGTGCAACAAGACATACTAGAAGATTTTGTACAAGTCAGATCCCTCTACATGACAACGTAACAGATGTATAATTGAAATTTATATA
The DNA here is from genome assembly GCF_002742605.1 of Olea europaea var. sylvestris. Classification (NCBI taxonomy): domain Eukaryota; kingdom Viridiplantae; phylum Streptophyta; class Magnoliopsida; order Lamiales; family Oleaceae; genus Olea; species Olea europaea. Next base: position 348,310 of record NW_019256525.1, on the reverse strand, counting down.
ACATTATTTATAATATTGATATTAATTATTCACGCATATTCTTAATGTTAATTATTTATGTTAATTATTAGATTTAATTTTTTATTTTAATATTTCATTAATTAGTTGCGTAATATTTGAAGTTAATCGTTTTTTAAAACTCACTACGTTCTCCACATTATACCTAAATATTATAAATATGTCATGAAACATTTAAATAAACACATAAACCTAAAAAAATTTTAATATTAAAAAAAATATGTTTTACAATTATTTCGTAATACAAATGAATGAATGAATGAAATATACAATGTTTAAACGTTACAATATGTACAATTATTTTAAAGAAATACAGCTCAATATCTACGGATCACCATTAAATTCAAATAAATCGCAAGTTAATTTATTTCTCCAATTTTGTATCCACACTTGGTTCATTACGTCAACCTTCTGTGTTACACTCAAAAATTCTATGTACTTGATAGTGAATATGCCGCAATCACCCCTACAATTACAAAATATTGTATTAGCACATCACTGTCTAACTAGAACGTAAGTTGTAAATTACAAAAATAAAATAATAAACACTTACGATATTTGCTGTCTCGCCGTCGTCGTGTCCCGTACGATGGCAAGTCTGTCCTGCACAGTAATGTTCGCTTGTCTAACCAGCATGGGGACGATCACAGACACCGACTCCAGATTTTGCTCAAACTGACCTTGTGTCAGGCATGAATGATCGGGGTCATACACATACATAGTCGAGTCGTCAAATACAATCTCCACTTCAATGTAGTGATGATTGACACACACCGGAGTGTATAGATGCGTACAACCCTCCCATGACTTTCCCCCGACACTCGGCCACATCCCTACGACCCACTCCATCATGTATGTAGGCACCGTGTACTCGCTACCCATAGCTTGCAGCGTCTGATACTCAATATCAATAGCACATATAAACTCAGTGTTCAATATGAGTCGGCCAGGAGTGTTGAACGATCTTGGATGTCATCCAGCTCGATTTCGTAACAAATCCATGGTGAAGTCAATGTGCTGCACCAATTAAAAAAGGAGTTATTTAATTTCATAAATGCAAAATGCAAAAATATGTATACGTAATAAATAACAATATTACTACTTCACTTACATCATCGGCATGCCAAGCCCCCGAAGTTGTGATGTCGTGAAACCACTTGTAAGCGTCCAAAATCGTCTTATGAACAATCCTGCGACTGACTCTGAAAAATAAGAAAATAAATTGTTAAATAAAAATATAGATGTGTTAGCATCTGCGTAATGTACTAATTCTTAACGAATAATACAATACTTACCCGGGCATAAGTGATTTCCACTCCGCCTCAAACACTTTCCACTTGGCGACCTCCGCCTCGGGTATCCCCCTCCTCTGGCACCCTCCCGACCCCCTCCTCCTCCAACACCCCAATGACCTCCTCCTCCGGCACCCTCTCGACCTCCGCCTCGGGTACCCCCTTTTCCGCCGGCACCCTCACGACCTCCTCCTCTGGCACCCTCCCGACCCCCTCATCCTCCGACACCCTGACGACCTCCACCTCCGGCACCCTCCCGACCTCCGGCTCTGGTACCCCCTCCACCTCCAACACCCTCCCGACCTCTTCCTCCGTCTCCATCGGGGCCTGATCCTCCATCTCCATCTCCATATCTATCAGGCCATCGAGATATGAAGCTAATGTATTATCCGATGCCCACAACAAGTCAACATACCCCGTCTGACCTCCTCGACCCTGATAACCACCGGCCCCTTCGTCACCCCCTCCGTCCCGATAGCCACCTGTCCCTCTGTCACCCCTTCCGTCCTGATAGCTGCCTGTCCCTCCGCCACCCCCTACATCCCGATACTCGCCAGTCCCATGCAGGCCTACTATGTCGCCCTGTATCGCTACGACCTCAGCATAAACGTCTGCTAAACCGACATGTACCATCCCGACATCACGTCGTAAGTTAGCTACTTCGCCTTGTAAGCCAGCTACATCGCCTTTGATCTCCATCATAAGTTGGAACATATCATCGATGGAAGCACTCTAACTACGAACAGCTGGTCCACGTGGGAGGTGTCCGGATGCAGGAGACGGTGATCTCATGCAGGAAGGTGACACTCTTGACGGAGGTGACACCCTCGACGGAGGCAACATCCTCAGGGAATGTAACACCCTCGGTGAAGGCGATAGTCGACGGCGCTCCTAAACAAAGAAACATTACAAATCAATAACTTAATTAAAAAAATTTAACGATAATCAACATATTATATTCAATTAACATACCGTGTCCCGATCGACGATGGACTCAGGCCTCTCTCGAGCAGCACGATCTGTCAACAACTCACGGATATAAGTTTGATCCTCCTCCTCGATCGATGGTATCCACTCAGTGAGGACTTCAAACTGACATATTGACATTTCATCGAATTACTGACCACGTATCCAGCTTCGAAAATGACATACAACGGAAAGCGCAAATATATAATATGTACCTCAGGATCGTCTAGGATAACTGATAGATGTTTTGCAAAGGGCTTGTCTTGTGCTCGTCAGCGGTGCATCCGAGGGATACATGTATCCCCTCTCTTCGCATACCGACCAGCTAGGATGGGAACAATTTCGTAGACCCATATCTGCATCAATTACGATTATTATATGTACAATTTAATAAAAAAATGGATAACACATTATGTTAAACATTTACCTGCAAAGCTAACGGCAGGTCATATATATCGTACTTATGCTCCAACCTATCTCCCCTAGGCATTGAATATCCCCTCCTGAAAACGTGTAAAGTATCGCAAAAGCATCTCTCCCTCCACGGATAGCTGTTGAACGTATCGATGTAATCAACAACTTGCAAATAAAAAAGGCCAATCGACTTCTTCCTGTGATGACACCTCAGTACGATCTCTAGTATAAACACCCTCCCCAACTTCAACTTGTCGGACATCTGGTCGCATCCCCTGAATGTATCTCCTAACTGCGTCAATGTCACTGTCATGTGCCCATTAAAATAATCATTAGCAGCCTCTTGTTTGTCGAAATACTGGCCTTCGCTGCCTCTTCGCCCGTACATCTCAATCCAGTGATGAGGGCAAACTCAAATATAGAAAATGTAGCAACCTTGCCCCCCAAATCAAAATGGAGGGCATCTCCGTCAACTGGCTTAAGCAGTCGACACAGTAATGAATCAATGAACTGTCCAGAGAACTGTACAGATCGCAGTGAATACAAGGGCCATAGGCAGGATCGACGTAATATCTCTGCGTGCTCCTCGTCCAGTTAATCGAACACTGCTGTAACTTTGCTAAGAACATGTCTCAAGGCTGCGTCCAAATGGTAGTCCATCATGCAAAATGTCAATTGTTACAACATTTGAAACATAATGTCACAAAATTAAACTAACCGAACTGGAGGTAATATACGCACGAAATAACAGCTAATAAAAAAAATATTAAAAATTACACACAATAACTTATAAAAAAGGGAGAAACTAATTTTTATAAAATTATTTATTTCATAGTTTATTTTAATCCATGTTAGAAATTTATTTCAATTCTTTATTTAATTAAATTTGATTATTTATATTTAATTACATATAAAATATTTTGAAAATTTATATTTCTTACTTATTTAAATTGTTTATCTTTATTTAAATGTTAATTATTTATTTCAATTGTTTATCTAAATTATTTATTTTGATTGTTTATTTGTTTATTTAACGTTTATTTTAATTGTTTGTTGAATGCTTAATTTTAATTATTTATTATAATTGTATATTTAATTATTTTCTTTAAATTATTTATCGAACATTTAAACGTAAATATGTAATTATTTTTTATATTTTTCTTTAGTTGTTTATTCAATATTTATTTTAATTATTAAGCGAATATTTAATTATTTATTTTAAATGTTAGATATTTATTTCAATTGTTTATCTACATTTTAATTACTTTGATTATTTTTATCCAATTATTTTTCATTTCATTATTTCAATTGTTCATTTAAATTATTTGATTTAATTACTTATATTGATCGATTATTTACATTATTTATTGAACAAGAGCAAACGCAAATATGTATATTTAATTATTTTCTTTAAATTATTTATCGAACATTTAAACGTAAATATGTAATTATTTTTTTTATTTTTCTTTAGTTGTTTATTCAATATTTATTTTAATTATTAAGCGAATATTTAATTATTTATTTTAAATGTTAGATATTTATTTCAATTGTTTATCTACATTTTAATTACTTTGATTATTTTTCTCCAATTATTTTTCATTTCATTAGTTTCAATTGTTCATTTAAATTATTTGATTTAATTACTTAGATGAATCGATTGTTTAAATTATTTATTGAACAAGTAAAGGTAAATATTTAATTATTCATTTCAAATGTTAGAAATTTATTTCAATTAAACATTAATTAATATTTTCAATATTAGCATTTATTCATTTATCATTTAAATAATCATGTAATTATTATTTAAATGTTCATTATTTATTTTTGTGCATTTCAATTAATTATTTATTCCAATTGTTTTTCATTATTTGTTTCAATTGTTCATTTAAATTATTTGTTTTAATTACTTATATGGAAAAATTATTTAAATTATTTATTGAACAAGAAAACATAATTATTTAATTCAAATGTTAGATATTTGTATCGGTTAAATTTTAATTTCGTATTTTGATTAATAACATTTATTTATTTATCATTTAAATAATCATTTAATTATTATTTAAATGTTCATTGTTTATTTTTGTGAGAAATTAATTATTTATTCCAATGGTTTTTCATTTCAATTGTTCATTTAAATTATTTGATTATTTAAATTATTATTGAACAAGTAAACGTAAATATTTAATTATTTATTTCAAATGTTAGAAATTTCGTTCAATTAATCTGTAATTAGATTTTAATTGTGTATTTTGATTATTAACAAATATTCATTATTTATATTTTTCTTTTATCATTTAAATAATAATTAAATAATTATTTAAATGATAAAAAAAATTAAAATAAAAAATTATTCTACAGACAGTCGTCTGTTAACAGATGGCACAACCGTCTTCTTCAACAACAGACGCCGTCGCCTGGAGATCGCCATTTCCGATGATTTCCGGCAACAAACTTTAAGAAAACTTTATTTTTACTAATTTTACATATTCTACAAAGATATCTACCACTATTTCCAACAAAATAAACCTTTAACATATATTAATGGGGGGGAAATTATGCAAAACTTACTTTCTTCGCTTCTGTTAACAGCCGGTCGGTCTCCTCCCAAGAAAAACTCGTCGATTTCCTTGTTTTTTCTTCAAGCCCTTCTTTCTCCAAAGTCTAGACGTCGGTTTGCGAGTGTGAAATGTCAAGGGCAATTTTCGATTTTTAATGTTTTTAAGGTTTTTACAAATTTTTAAATTTTTTTAAACAGTGGTCAACGGCATTTTTGAAAAATTGTATGTTTTTTGTGGCAATCTGTCCCCATGTACGGGCGAAGAGGCAGCGAAGGCCAGTATTTCGACAGACAAGAGGCTGCTGAATGATTATTTTAATGGGCACACGACAGTGACACTGGCGCAGTTAGGAGATGCATTCAAGGGATGCGACCAAATGTCCGACAAGTTGAAGTAGGGGATGGTATTTATACTAGAGAGCGTACTGAGGTATCATCACAGGAAGACGCCGATTGATGTTTTTTATTTGCAAGTTGTTGATGACATAGATACGTTCAACAGCTATCCGTGGGGGGAGAGATGTTTTTGCGATACTTTACACGTCTTCAGGAGGGGGCATTCAATGCCTAGGGGAGATAGGGCGGAGCGTAAATACGATGTATATGGTTTGCCGTTAGCTTTGCAGGTAAATGTTTAATATAATGTGTTATCCATTTTTTTATTAAATTGTACATATAATAATCGTAATTGTTGCAGATATGGGTCTACAAGACTGTTTCCATCCTGGCTGGTCGGTATGCGAGGATAGGGAATACATGCATCCCTCGGATGCACCGCTGGCTAGCACAAGACAAGCCCCTTACAAAATAGCTATCAGTTATCCTAGACGATCCTGATGTACGTATTATATATTTGCGTTTTCTGTTGTAAGTCATTTTCGAAATTGGATACGTGGTCAGTAATTCGATGAAATGTCAATATGTCAGCTTGAAGTCCTCACTGAGCTGACACCATCGATCGAGGAGGAGGATCAGACTTATATCCGTGAGTTGTTGACAGATCGTGCTGCTCGAGAGAGGCCTGAGTCCATCATCGATCGGGACACGATATGTTAATTGAATATAATATATTGATTATTGTTAAAAAAATTTAATTAAGTTATTGACTTGTAATGTTTCTTTTTTTAGGAGCGCCATCGACTATCGCCTCTGTCGAGGGTGTCCCCTCTCTACATGCGATCACCTCCGTCGAGAGTGTCACCTCCCTGCATGAGATCACCGTCTCCTACGTCCGGACACCTCCCACGTGGATCAGCTGCATGTAGTCGGAGTGCTTCCATCGATGATATGTTCCGACTTATGATGGAGATCAGAGGCGATGTAGCTGGCTTACGAGGCGAAGTAGCTGACTTACGACGTGATGTCGGGAAGGTACAAGTCGGTTTAGCAGACCTTTATGCTGAGGTCGTAGCGATACGGGGCGACATAGTAGGCCTGCGTGGGACTGGTGAGTATCGGGATAGAGGGGGTGGCGGAGGAACAGGTGGCTATCAGGATGGAGGGGGTGACAGAGGGACCGGTGGTTATCAGAGTCGATGAGGTCAGACGGGGTATGTTGACTCGTTATGGGCATCGGATGATGCATTAGCTTCATATCTCGATAGCCCGATAGATATGGAGATGGAGATGGAGGATCAGGCCCCGATGGAGACGAAGGAGGAGGTCGGGAAGGTATCGATCGGGAGGGTGTTGGAGGAAGAGGGGGTACCAGAGGCGGAGGTCGGGAGGGTGTCGGAGGTAGAGGTCGTCAGAGTGTCGGAGGAGGACGGGGTTGGGAGGGTGCCGGAGGAGGAGGGGGTACCCGAGGCGGAGGTCGAGATGGTGCCGAAGGAGGAGGGGGTACCCGAGGCGACGGTTGAGAGAGTGCCGAAGGTGAAGGTCATTAGGGTGTTGGAGGAGGAGGGGGTCGGGAGGGTACGAGAGGAGGGGGTCGTGAGGGTGCCAGAGGAGGAGGGGGTACCCTAGGCATAGGTCGAGAGGGTGCCGGAGGAGGAGGTCGTCAGGGTGTCGAAAGAGGAAGGGGTCGAGAGGGTGCCAGAGGAGGAGGGGGTACCTGAGGCGGAGGTTGTCACGGTGTAGGAGGAGGAGAGGGTACTCGAGGTACCAGAGGAGGAGGGGGTATCCGAGGCAGAGAGGGTATCATATCAATCGCCAGACTCGCCGGACGTAATTTTTGTATTATTCGTTAAGGATTAGTACATTACGCAGATGCTGACACATCTATATTTTTACTTAACAATTTCTTTTCTTATTTTTCAGAGTCAGTCGCAGAATTGGTCATAAGACGATTTCGGATACTTACAAGTGGTTTCAGGACATCACAACTTCGGGGGCTTGGCACGCCGATGATGTAAGTGAAGTAGTAATATTGATATTTATTACGTATACATATTTTTGCATTTTGCATTAATGAAATTAAATAACTCATTTTTTAATTGGTGCAGCACATTGACTTCGCCATGGATTTGCTACGAGATCAAGCTGAACGACATCCAAGATCGTTCAACATTCCTGGCCGACTCATATTGAACACTGAGTTCATACGTGCCGTTGATATTGAGTACCAGACGCTACAAGCTATGAGTAGCAAGTACACGGTGCCTACATACATGATGAAGTGGGTCATAGGGATGTGGCCGAGTGTCGGGGGAAAGCCATGGGAGAGTTGTACGCATCTGTACATTCCGATGTGTGTCAATTATCACTACATTGCAGTAGAGATTGTATTTGTCGACTCGACTATGTATGTGTATGATCCCGATCATTCATGCCTGATACAAGGTCAGCTCGATTAAAATCTGGAGTCGGTGTCTGTGATCGTCCCCATGCTGGCTAGACAAGCGAACATTACTGTGCAGGACAGACTTGCCATCGTGCCGGACACTACGACGACAAGACAGCAAATATCGTAAGTGTTTATTATTTTATTTTTGTAATTTACAACTTACGTTCTAGTTAGACAATAATATGCTAATACAATATTTTGTAATTGTATGGGTGATTGCGGCATATTCGCTATCAAGTACATACAATTTTTTAGTATAGCACAGAAGGTTGACGCAATCAACCAAGTGTGGATACAAAATTGGAGAAATAAATTAACTTGTGATTTATTTGAATTTAATGGTGATCCGTAGATATTGAGCCGTGTTTCTTTAAAATAATTGTACATATTGTAACGTTTAAACATTGTATATTTCATTAATTCATTTGTAATTATGAAACAATCGTAAAACATATATTATTTTTTTAATATTAAATTTTTTTTTTAGTTTATGTATTTATTTAAATGTTTCATGACATATTTACAATATTTGGGTCTATTGTGGAAAACGCACTAAGTTTTAAAAAATGATTAACTTCAAATATTACGTAACTAATTAATGAAATATTAAAATAAAAAAACTAAATCTAATAATTAACATTAAGAATATACGTGAATAATTAATATCAATGTTATAAATAATGTTACATAAATTTCAATTATACATCTGTTACGTTGTCATGCAGAGGGATCTGACTTGTACAAAATCTTCTAGTATGTCCTGTTGCACCGCACTTGCCGCACTTACGAGGTTGGGAAAATTCTCTGATCGATGATATTCTAAACGTACGTGTACGTCCAGGAGTACGTGAGCTCACTGCTAGTGGCAACAAGTTATTCAATGAGAGAATGTGATCAAGAACTTTCCACTCGGCTTCATTCGGTACAGGAAATATGGTTTCGGCATATGCTGCTCTCCAATAACCAGTCGTGTAATAAGCACTGCATAAATTGTGTGGTGGAATTCCTCTATACATAGCCACCGCCACTGCATGTGTACACGGAAAACTCTCCAACCGAAACTGTCTACACGTGCACGTGTTATCATTCAAGTCGACGATGTATTCGAAATTACGTGCACATTTCGTGGAGAAGCGAAACTGATATAGTGGTTCTACATATACCTTCCTTGCCACCTCTAGAGTCTTGAAAAGTTTATCTTCCTGAGCCGAGGTTAGCACACTTGTGCAACTCTGTGATTCCTCACGACGATCATGAAACCACTGTTGCAGCTTGTCACGAATGTTCTCAAGTATTGCGAGAATTGATAACTCTCGATCCTTCTTAAATAAGGCATTGAGCGATTCCGCATTGTTCGACGTCATTATATTATATCGACTCCCTGAAAAATGTGATCGTGCCCAATATTCGATCCCCATCTCCGTCAGATACTCCCATGTATCATAGCATTTATTTTCGATTTCAACCATAAACTTTTCGAACTCTTGAAAACTGTAAGCCTCTGCAGCTCTCCTAAACAATGTAACGATGCCCTTGCCTCGATACTTGGTTTTCAGATTTCCTTGTAAATGGTACGTACAATAACCATAATGTGCCTCGGGAAAGACTTCGGCGATACCGTTAATTATTGACTGTCCTCGGTCGGTTACGAATGCAAGGTTCTCAACATCCCCAATTACTTCCCTCAACTTCGTAAAAAATCAACGCATTGTCAAATCATTTTCTCCGTCAACTATGCCGAATGCAAGAGAGTAAATTTGGATGTTAGCATCTTGACACGAGCAATAATCAACTTGTCCTCGTATCTCGCCTTGAGGGTTGTACCGTTGACTAGAATTAAGGGTCGCATTGCGTTTCGGAATCCTCGAACGCATTGTCCAAGGGCCATAAAGAAATACTTGAAGCGATTCTCATCATCCTTCTCAATAAAAAATGCTGATTCAGTATTAATTCTTTCTATGTTATAACAAAACCTGACCAATTAAATAAACAATAATCATAATTTAAATAATTAAATAAACAATATTAAAAAACTGAAAAATTAACTAGATAAAGATTCGATAAATAATTAAATAAACAATTGAAATTAATACCTGGTCAATTTAGCATAACTCTCTTGGGTCAAACCCATCAAGTCCTCCAACGCGTATTCTTTGGCCTTCCAAACCTTCTGATTGCTCATGGCTACCATGTACTCTCGACGAACGTCATTAATAATGTCCAAAGGTCTGTAGATTGTTCGTGGATCCTGAAACTTGTGCCTTACTTCTCGACCAATGAACCATGATCGGGCTTGCCTGTGATTATTTCGACGAATACTCACTTTGCAAGTATGTTCCCATGCATACTTACGAACCACAAAGAACTCATTCGTGTCCATTTTCGCTTCTCGCAAACGCCAAAGGTAACTGTCGTCAACGCAGACAATTGTGTAAGTCGACTTGTTTGATTTATTCACTTTAAACTCAAAATTGTGTTTCAAAGCAATCCAGTAAACAGCTTCCTGCAAATCTTTCTTCGTGTCAAACAGTTACTCGACATACAAATCTTCATCATCGGGGACTATACGCGAACAATTAGAGGACCGTGCACTTGATCCAGCCTATGAGCTCCCACTCGACGCATGTCTCAAACGGGATAAAGCAATTAAATTCTCATTTGTAAAGTCATTATCTCTTTCGTTGTTTTGAACTATCGAGCAAATTCTGTGTGTAACAGTGACATCATGGTGAGGAGCAATTGTTTCTGGAACAGCTACAACATCATCACGCACTATTTTCACTATATTCCAAAACTCATTCACATTACGATCCCCTCCATCGAAATCTTTTTGTTCACTCTCGGGGACATTCTTCTTCATCAAAGTTACGCAAATAGGAATCGCACGTTTTTTGTTCATTTCAATTAAAACCTTCATTTCAACTTCAAGAGTAACCGTTATAGGTGGAATTGAAATGAATGTATTCTCGCCCATTAGAAATCTCAATTTCATTGCGTACTCAGAGGGATCGACTTTCAACAAATTTTGTATCTCATTGTACATTTCTGCATATTATGTACTGGATGTGATTACAATTACAGTACAACCATGTCTTTCACTCGTCCATTTCCACACCCATTGATCATTGTCATTATTTTCAAATTCATCAAAATAACAAATCGGGACAGCAGCTGATCCTATATCTGCATTACGAAACATCATTTATTAAAAAAATTGTAATTATGAGAATAAAACGACGAAAATAAATATGAAACAGTCGGCCCGGAGACGTTTTTAGCCAGTTGTCTTCTACATTTTGCATCCGCACATATGAATTTTTTTCCTCATTTTTGCTAAAAAAATAAATTATACATCTATTTAAAACTGTAATATTTCATTTTTCTAAAATTATATGTTGAAATAAAATTTAAATATTCAAACAATGTATTGATTTAACTAAAATGAAATTAAACATACGTATTTATACTTACCAATTTCAAGTATCGACTGTGAGTAATATTTTTTTGTTGAGTCTTTGATAATTTTTTGAGATTTCAATGTTCAAACAGATGGAAAAGGAAATTTCTTTTTAATTGTGTTGAAAAATCTGATAAGGAAAGTGATTTCGTTTTGAGATTTAATTGGAATTGTTTGGATTTATTAATTTTTTAAAGAGGGTATTATTATCTTTTGGGCAAATGATATGTTTTTGTAATTACAACACATAATAAGAACATAAATGACATTTACTCTTCAAAAGACCCTTTTGATGAATGGCAAAAAAAAGTTGGTCAATGTGGAAATTTGGTGTTTTGACTTGGTAATTTTAAATAGTATCCCGTCTGAAAGATAGAGATTGTGATTTGTTTTCAAATGATTTTTACCATGTGGAAGATATTTTGACCATATTGAACGTTTTTTTGAATTCAAATTATCGCCACATTAGCATTAGGTAAAACATTCTGGATAGCATTATGTACGTATAAAATTTTTCTAAACATATACACATAAGGATGTACCTGAAATTCTATATGGCCCCGTTTGAACCACATTAACGTAAGAATGAGAATGAAAAACATAGTCGTTATGTGTCCTACATAAGAGATAGAAAGTTAAATATGACGGTTTGATATGATGGATAACAGTCACAATTTTCATTTTAATGGGCAAAAAAAGGGAAACAAACAAGGGTATAATTATTAATTTGAATAACTTTGGATCGAAACAAACCCATTTTTAGTCGAAAGAATTATGTTAGAATACTCGATAATAAATTATCAAATGATACCACCAAAAAATCTTGGCCACGCCCAGTAACCCCCAAGGCTGAAATTCACTTGACATAAAAAGACGACAGACATCAATTGTACAGCATGAGCATTCTTAAAGGAATAGGATTTTATCAACACTGTACAATCTATCTCAAGTAAATATTCAAACACTAAAACATTCATAAATTAATCTTTTAACCTATACGAAAATATATTTAGTAATTGCACATAATTATATTTGTTTATAAAAACATCTCCTCTCTATTTAGAAAGAAATTTTGTAGATTCAATTTACGGTTTAAATTTGTATTATTTCATTGTTTTAGAGATTAATTTATTAGGACTTGCATTGTAATTTTGCCATCACTAATTTGATAAATGTTATTTTTATGCCATTAAAATCATTGCTTGAAACCAAATCGAACAATACTTTTTTTCCTTTTTCTGATTTAGAATATTTCTCAAACTGTTCCCTTCAATGAAGCCTATCTTCTAATTTACTCATATGAAATTCCCAAAAAATTGTTGTTTTGTTAACTTTAATTTGTCTTAGTTCATTATCTATATTTTGTTGAGATACATTTTGATCAAGGAATGATGCTTAGTGGCAGTACCACAAGAGAATTGATTTATGGCACATGTTAAGGGAGGATTGGATAGCACTTAAAACTTGCAAGTAAGGAAAAAAGAAGCTAAAATCTAATTCGCTGCCCAAGAAATGATCAGATAGCAGATTCATGGAAAGGCCCAAAAATTTCAGCGCCAAAAAGGAGCAGCTAAGAAAAGCTGATGAACACTATATTTTTGTAAAAATTGGATCCAAGACAACGAGAATAAGTTTTAGCATTAAGCAGACATCTATAAAAAGGTTTTCCATCCATATGAAGAAAATAAGGAAATTACGAGAACCTCAACTTTCTCGAAGCAGCAAGTCATTATGACAAAATAAAATTTATCAGAATTTGAGATAAACGCTCGATTGAGGTCAGTTGAGTCATCCTGACTGCCTAAAGTTAGAGCATGTATGGTTGTGCTTAAAAGTAAAACAAGACTTGGCATACATTCTAGAAAAATAACTTTCATGTTTTAAGCACAGTCAAACCAACACGGATCATAAAGAACATAAAACTCTGGAAGCAAGTACGAAAATAATGCACAAGTGGACGTTAATCAGCACTGTGTAATGACAGCTGAGTTTCTTTATTAAGTAAAATAAATTAATTTAAATCATTTTCTAATCCAGACTCTTAGAAACCAGGCACACTCGAACAATAGCTCAGTTTAGTTAAGATGAACCAGTATTTTCATGTCATGATTTAACCTCTTCAAGGTATTGAAGCTACACTCCAACTATAATAATACAAAAGGTTTTAACATTTGTTCTGTCTTTAATACTATCTAGTACTATGAAGTCCACCTTACCAAGCACGCCATTACAGTTAATGTATGATAATCAACTCCATGTCCTCCAACTTCTCCATCGTTCCGTCTTCCAACAACTTGCGCATTTTCCTTACCATTACTATTAGTCTATAGTAGTTCAATCCGTATGATGCCCCATCATTTTTTAACTTAACAAACTTACTTCAAACACGCAAACAAGGAAGCGAGATATTCAATTAGTAAAAGTAATTAAAAATACATTAACATTTTAAAAAAGAAAACAGTTTAAAAACTTCACATTTCAGATTATTCATTTTCCTGTTCATCAACGTGTTTTAACTTCCTAACTAGGCACATTTCATATCCACAATATTAGCAACAATGCACACTCATCCTTAAATTACACAATAAAAATGTGCAGAATTTTGTAAATGTAGCTCGACGCTAAGTTGTCAAATACAGTGCAAAACTTAAGAAGAATAAAATTCCACTGCTCACAAAAAAGATACAGTGGACAAATTCCAACCTTGACCAGGTCTTGGTGTAATTCATCCCAAGACAGGAAGCAAGAAGAGGCTCCGTTAATATTTCTCAAATATCTACATGTATGGGGCCTTCCATCGAGCACATTTGGGAAGCCTGTGAGTCACGTTAAGATCATTTTTTCCCCAAAATCAAAACCACAAATTCCGTTAAAAGCAATACTAGGACACTGCATCATAACAAACATAATCAAAACCTAGTAGTTCATCCAATGCAATTGTTCACTATTTACATCTCAAACACAATTAATAAGATAATCAAACTCCTAAAAAGCAAAACTAGAACATTAAACCATAACGAAGATAATCAAATTTTATTCATTTTTGCAAACATTCACCTTTTACATCTTAAACATGATCGAGATAATCCAATTCCTGAAACAACAAAAAAAGAAAAGAAACAAAACTAGGATATTGAATCATATCAAAGACAATCCAAATCTATTCATTCATGCAAACATTCACTGTTTACATCTTAAATGCGATTCAGAAAATAATCCAATCCCTTTAAAGAAAGAAACTAGGCTATTGCATCAAGAGAAAAGGTAATCCAAGCATACCCATTTGTACTAACATTCACTGCTTACATCTTGGGAGACAATAAATGTTTTAAACCCCTAAAAATAAAAATAAAAATAAAAAGAAATATTCTAGAGGCTATCTACCTATTTCGAAAGCATCCAAAGCATTGATTACATAATTCAGTACTATTATACCTCAACCGAGGTGTTGGTGAACCACACCAGATTCTTCCAGCCTCCATCTCAGCATTGAATCCACCTCTACATCAGATTATCAAACAGGTCCAGGTTACATAACATCCAGCAAAATATACACTCAAAACGGAACTTGAGAAACTCGAACTTAAGTGCAGGCAGATTAGCACGCGTGCAAGCAGGCGAAGAAGAACGCTGCTTGCACACTAACATATGCACACTGTAGGAATTGAAAAGGAATTAGGAAGGGTGGGCACCTACCTTAACCAAAGGATCAAGAATTGGCTTCATCTACCTTATTACATGTACCTCTGCAAGAAATAAAAGCCAAAATTGTCAAATTTTGAAATCAACCCACAAGAAATTGATTATTTAATCGAGATATACAAAGAATTAATCATGGTCATAAATGGAAAAATTCCTTACCAGAGCATCATGAACCCTGTATGAGTCAGCCGTAAGCCCCACCAAATACAATCCAGGAAACACACCCTGCAAAACAACACAAATGAAATATTTTCCACCAAACACAGAGAAGAGAAAACAAAACATTGGTTTTTAAGTGTTTAACTGACATACATCGAGTTGTTTCTGAATGTTTTTGGACCTCTTCTTGGGTCTTCGAGCGGGTTTTGAACCAGTTAAAGCGTAAACATCATCATCGATCTCCTCCCTTGACAATGAAATCCAAATCTTCATCTTCTCCTTCCTCTCCACACCAAAGCCCATACCCAATCCCCCACTCGGCTCCCCTCCTTCCGCCCATCCCCTCAGTCTACTCGATTTTAAAGCACTAGTAGTGCTATTGATTCTGCTATTTTCAACCGATGTTTCTTTCTTGGCCGCAGCCGCTTTGACCTCCTTCCTCGGCCGCAAATACCATTCCTTGCACCCCCAATTCTCCTCCTCGGCACAAACCACACCCATTTGAGGCGGGCTTTTCGGAATACTATGGAGCTGCTCTGTTCCAGTCTTAACGACTCGAATCTCAGAGTAGGTATCAGGGATTGGTTGGCGGTTGTCAGGGGAATCGTGGCGGCGTACCCGGTGGTATTGTGAGGTGGAGTTCTTGTGGGCCCACTTGAGTTGGGGCAAAGAGAAGTTATGCAATGGCTTTGATTTTATGGGCGCCGTCTCCATCAGAAGCACTACCACATGAACACTTCAGCCGTTTCTTTATCAGTTTAAGAAATTCTGCTATGATATCTGAAAATTTTAAAAGAAAGAAGAACGAGTGCGGGGAGATGTTTTCATAGAGAGAGAAGGAAGAGAACGAGGGAATGAAACAGAGGTTGCGAGGGAGTAGAATAGATCAAAGAGAGAGTCCGAGAGGTCACGCTACGCATATATGGTGATGTAGGGAATGTACGGAGGTGGAGGTTTTAGAGTATGTTTGGTTATAGGGTTACAAAAAACAAAAAATAGATGATTTTATTTAAAATTGTTATAAAAGAGAAGAGAAGAAGAAAACAATGAAGTCGATAGATTTGTATATATTTTATTAAGAATCAAAGTCCCGTATTTATAAGGCAGAATCGGGAAAACAACGGTAATAATCTCTAGGGCTATAGAAATATAATTGTAATTTACCTATAAATCTTAATAAACTTATATTTTTACAACACTCCCCCCTGAATGACACATTACAAAATATATGTCTCGTTAACACTTGTTTGATAAAAATTCAATGGGGAAAAAAGCAAACAAATGAAAAATAGTACAGTTATTTTGAAGTACTAAAAATAAATATTGTCTCATTAAAACCTTACTAGGAAAATTCAATGAGATAAAACCTAAGCGAAGGAAAAAGAGTACAGCTTTTTCACCTGATGTTGATCACTGAAAATCTTTAAGTTCGACACATTCCAATCTCATAAACTAATTTCTTGAATGTAAATATTGACAATACTTTTGTGAATAAATTGGCCACATTGTCACTTGAGCGAATTTATTGGATATCGATGTCGCGCATTCTTTTGAAACTCATGTCATGTGTATGAAAGAATTTTGGAGAAATATGTTTCGTCTCGTCACCTTTGATATAGCCTTCTCAAAATGGTGCAATACAAGCTGCATTGTCTTCATACAAAATTATTGGACCATCCTTTGTTGAAATTAAACCGCATGATGTTTAGATATGATGGGTCATATTTCTCAACTATACACATTCTTGACCTACTTCATTGATTGCAATAATTTCAAAATGATTTGAGAATGCTGTTGTCAAGATTTGTTTCATAGATCTCCAAAATGTAGCCGTCCATCCACGTGTAAACACACAAACTTTTTGTGATTTAACTTTATGTGGGTCAGTTATGTGGGTCAGATAGATAACTTGCATCTTCATATCCCACTAAATCAGATCCCGACTTTTGAGAATAAAATAATCTCAAATTAATAGTACCCTTTAGGTAATGAAAAATATGTTTAACACCATTCCAATATCTTTCAGTTGGTATAGAGCTATAACTTGCAAGGAAATTTACAGAAAAAACTATGTCGGGTCAAGTGCAATTTGCAACATAAGTTAATACTCCAATTGTACTAAGGTATGGTACTTTAGGATCAAGAACATTTTCTCCATCTTCAAATTGACGAAATTGATCATTTTTCATATCAAGTGATTGAACAACCATAGGTGATGTCAATGAATGTGCATTATTCATATAAAAACGTATTAAAACTTTTTCTGTATATGTAAATTGGTGAACAAATATTCCATTTGCGAAATGTTCAATTTGCAATCCGAGACAAAATTTGGTCCTCCTAAATCCTTTATCTCAAATTCATTTTTCAAATAATCAGCAGTTTTGTTGAACATTTCAGGAGTTCCAATTAAATTTAAATCATCAACATAAAATACCACAATTGCAAATCCAATATCTATTTTCTTTATGAAAACACATGGACGAATATTGTCATTATTATAGCCCCCATTCAACAAATATTCATTAAAGCGATTATACCATATGCATACGGATGATTTTAATCCATATAATTATTTTTGCAGTTTAATTGAGAACAAAATTTTCGGGCATGTATCATTTGTTCCTGGTACTTTAAGTCCTTCGGGATTTTTATATATGTATGTCAGTTCAAGTAAACTATACAAATATGCAGTTAATACATCCATAAGGCGTATGTCAAGCTTTTATGGCACAGTCAAACTAATTAAAAATCTAAAAGTGATGGTATCAATTACGGGAGAATATGTTTCCTCATAATCAATTCATAGTCTTTGTGAGAAATCTAAATCTACTAGTCGGGCTTTGTATCTCATAATTTCATTATTTTCATTTCTTTTATGTACAAAAATCCATTTGTATCCAACATTTTCAGGTGTTCGAACTACAAGTCCAAATACTTTTCGTTACTCTAAGAAATTCAATTCCGCTTGTATGACTTCTTTCCATTTTGCTCAATCATTTCTATTTGACAATCTTTAATTAACCGTGGTTTAATATCCTCATTTTTCATAATATCAAGAGCCACATTAAATGTAAAATGTTATCTATAAATAAGATAACATGAAATCTCATTATTTTCGGACATTTGTGGTTCTTTAAAAACCATATCTTCAATATTTGATTGATCAATCTTTTCTAATATTACTTCTTCTGAAGTTTTTGGTTGGTTTTTTTCCCGTGGCTTTCTTTTTTGAGGTATAGAGTCTTTTGAACTAACTGGCCGACCACGCTTTTAGCGTATTTGAGATTCTTTGCTAAAGCAGATGACAATCCTATAGGGACATTAATTTTTGTTGGAATATTTTATGTTAGAATATACGACTTTATCACTTTTCTTATGTCAACAAATGTATTAGGTAATTGATTTGCAACTCTTTGCAAATGAATAATTTTTTTAACCTCTTGTTCACATTGATTGTTGCAAGGATTAAAGGGAGATAGAGTCATTTCATTTCAAGTAATTTTACCTTATTTTTCAAGATGTAGCTCTTTCTCTTCCAATGTTGGGAAAGTCAATAACAATTTGCAAAATGTGAGTAAATAAATTATCCGTTAAAGGTTCAAGATACCTAATAATTGATGGTGAATCAAAACCTACATAAATTTCAACTCTTTATTGGGGACCCATTTTAGTACGTTGTGGGGGTGAAATAGAGACTTGGACTGCACAACAAAAAATCCGTAGGTGAGAAACATCAGGTTCGTGACCAAATGCCAGTTGCAAAGGTGAATATTGATAATGGACAATTGATCTAATACAAACCAATGATGCAACATGTAAGATGACATGACTCCAAACAGAAGTTGGGAGTTTCGTTTTCATAAGTAATGGTCTAGCATTAAGTTGTAGACGTTTAATAAACGATTCTGCTTAACCATTTTGTGTATGAACATGCACAACTGAATGCTTAATTACAATCCCAATTGACATACAATAATCATTGAATGCTTGTGATTTAAATTCACCAGCATTGTCAAGGCGAATATTTTAATTGAGTAATAAGAAAATTGCGCTCGTAATTTTATAATTTGAACAAGTAGTCAAGCAAAGGCTACATTCCTAGTGGAAAGTAGGCAAATATGTGACCATCTAGTAGAAAAATCAATTAATACCATAAATAATGAAATCGTCCATGTGGTGGATGTATTGACCCACGTATATTTCCATGAATTCTTTCCAAGAAAATTGGATATTCAATATTGACCTTTGTAGTCGAAGGTCTAATGACTAACTTGCCTCGCAAACAAACTACACATAGATAATTATTTGGTAAAAGAATCTTATGGTTCTTTAAAGGATGTCCACGTGAGTTGTTTATTATTCGACGCATTATTATAGCTCCTGAATGTCCAATTCGATCATGCCAAAGTATAAAGCTTTTTGGGTCAACGAATTTCTAGTTCTTGATATTATCTGATTCAATCATTTTTATAAATATATAATACATGTCATATGAGAGTGCATGAAAATTTTCTTTTATTTGCTTATAACCAGATACAAAAGAAGTTATGCAAATATATTCGACATTATTCTCTTACATCGTTTCAATATGATATCCATTGTAATCGATATCTTTAAACATAAGCAAATTTCGTTTAGATTTGCTAGAATAAAATGCATCGTCAATATATAATTTTGTATCATTTGGTAAAATAATACAAGTTTTTTCGAAGTTTTCAACGATATTCGATACACCTGATATTGTATTAACATTATTTTCTTTTAATCTCAAGTCTAAAAAATATTTTTTCTTGAAAAATAGTGTGTGTAGTTGCACTATCAATCAAGTAGGTGTCTTGACAATCCATCATGAATCTATCAATATAACAAAATCGATATATTTAAAAAAAATTGAATTTAAATTCAAAATGATAAACATAATTAATACTATGAAGTTAACGATGCATAATAATATTCAAAATTTTTGTGAAAAGTAAAAATATATTTCAAATTAAGTTTCTAAAATAAAGGAAAACACTAGAAACATAGAAAAACTAATCTATATCATCCATCACACCATCTCCAATCAAATGATCAATATTTTCATTTGAATCAGCAAAAAAATTGGAGACATCCAAATGAGTCACATCAATTGGACCATCATAATCAGACAAATTTGATTCCACTTTCCCTTTTCCTTGATTGATTTTTGATAGAGATCCACAAGGTGTTTTACTGTATAATAGGTATGTGTCCAATGTTCTTTCATTCCACATCTAAAACTACTTTCTTCATATACCTTTTTGGACGTACTACTTTCGTTTGTCTTGTGCCTTTTGAAATTGTTGTCTTGTTATTGATAACTTTGTTGATTATTTCGTCCATAGTTTATTCCACGTGCACGTCTGCATCCACGTCCAAATCTATGTCCATGTTCACGTTCTTATCTTGATATTGCATTTACTTTAGGCAATGCAGTACCGTTTGCTTTAAACAATGGTACAGAACTAGTTGAACTTAACCCATGATTTGTCATCAGCAGTTCATTATTCTGTTTGTCAAAAGCAAAATATAAGCTCTGAGTACCTTTGAAATCACGCTCGCGATATTGCTGCAGGAGCACATTTGAGGCATGAAAGGTGAAAAAAGTTTTCTCTAACATATCTTTATCAGTGATTTTTTCTCCATATAATGTCAATTTTGAATATATTTTAAACAATTCAGAATTGTACCCACTAACAGTTTTGAAGTCTTGCAAATGAAAGCGCATTCACTCATAGTGGACTCTAGAGAGGACTATAGTCATTTGATGATAAAATCTTTCGAGTTAATTTTTTCGAAAGTACCTGTGGATCTTTTTCAATGAAATTTTCAATTTTCAGTCCATCGTGAAAATGATGGCGAAGGGAGATGAGTGGTTTTGCACGATCTTGTAGGGATTCTTTGATTCGTTCTTTTATTATCTCTCAAACCTTTTGAGACAAGATGAATATTAATATCGAGTACTCATAATAGATATTTTTTGTCAGATATATCAAGTGTAGCAAACTCGAGTTTCGTGATATATATATATATATACACACACAGATTGAAAATTAAAATTACTGAATAATTAAATTTTCTCACCAGATTCACACTCGGAGATACGTGAATACAACTAAAAATTATTCATGACGGCAATAATTAATGAGAATGACACGTGCAATGATCAAATCAAATCATAAATAAAGATTGATGGCAAAAGCTATAAAAATAGGGTGATGGCAGGAGCTATCATATGTTAGGCTGCAGAATTAAACCAAATAAACAATTAATTTAGCAATTCCAAATCAAGCACACATAATTACGTGTAAACCATGACACAATTAATTTGGCAATTCCAAGTACACAAATTGAAGGCAGGAACATAGCATTACGTGTAGACCATTACAAAATTAATTTGGTAGACTTGCTATGCTGAATTAATTACACGTTCAACAGTTTGTATATATAAAATTCACGTGTTATCAACTTAATTTTGATACACGTAATAGATGATTTTGCTTATAAAAATTATTACCTTCACTAAACTTTGCAGAATTAAAAAGTCATGCTGATAACGTGTTATAAAGAGAAGAGAAGAAAACAGAGAGAAATCAATAAATTTGTGTGTATTTTATTAAAAACCAAAGTATTGTATTTATAGGATAGAATCAGAGATACAACAGTAATAATTTCTAAAATTGAAGGGGTATAATTGTCATTCACCTCTAAACTCTAATAAAATTACCTTTTTACAACAAAAACTATTTTATTTGCACCTTTTGAATTGAGAGCAGATATTTGGTCACATTTTTATATTTATTTATTAAAATATGATGTGAAGATAAGCATCGTCAAATTAAACTGTCATTAGAGATCAGATGTTCTAATTAATAAAATGTTAATGATAAAAAAAAGTTTAATGTATAATGACTACAATGAGCGATAATTAAGGACCTTAGTTGCAATTAAAATATGAGCTACAACTTAGCCCATGTTTGACGATCATTATTTCAAAACATTTTAAATCTCATACTCATTTTCAACAACACATTTATATAATAAAATACTTTACACGTAAATTCAAAATTTTTTCGTACATTTTGACCACACATTTTTCAAAAAATTACTATTGAAAACTCTATTTTCATAAAATAATGACCATCAATGGGGCTTAGTACTTGTTTCGAATTCTTTGTACATTGTTGAAACTAACCACTATTTGAGCTCCATTAAAATAAGATTTTTTGGAAAAATGTATTTTGGAATAATTATTTTTTAGAGAATATATGGCTAAAAGATAAGGAAAAAGTCTTGAATTTATGTGTAATATTATTTTATGAAAGAATGTGTGGTTAAAAATGAGTTTTGCAAAAATAGAGCTTGTTTGAGCTCCATTTTCTCAAAACTTATTTTTTTTAAAATTCATTTTCAATTATACATTTTCTTAATAAAATAATTTTACAAACAAAAATTAGATGAAATAAGTGTTTTATAAATGAATAGTACTTGTAGGTTCCATAAAATATATAGATAAAAATTTATTTGACATTTAGCAGACGAATAGAAGATGCAGAAGAGAGAGCTTTAGACATTCTTAGACCTAGAAAACTTAATGAGGGACCTTGGAGTCAACATAAATTAAACTATCGTTGTTACAGCTATGAATATTTGATTTCATATATAATTGAGCTTAATTCGAAGTTATTGTGATCTTTCTAAATGTCCTTGCCATGTTAAATGTATTCTGAAAGTCTAATCAACTCTATCCTGAATGTTCGATTCAAGTGTATATAAGTTGTGATTGCATCCGAATTCAGGGGGGAAGGCCGCCATTCCTTAAGTTAGTCAGACGAAACTTGGACAACTGAGTCATAAAATAAAGGTCTAATCAACTTTTAAATTGATTTGAGAATCATGATGAGATAGAAAGGTGATTTATGCGTTAAACTTATTGGGACAGATCCCACAAATTTGGATAAGGATGAATACCACAGTCATGCAATTGTAATTCACACAGGAGTGTAATGAATTCTTATTTGAAAGTAGTTTTGATTTTACTAAAAATGGACGATCAAATAAGTTAGTGGATTCAACTGGCTACACATTTGACAACACATTCAAACGGAAGTTGAATTGGATTGGATATGGTGTAATTAGATGTTTGTTATTGACCAGTTGAGATTAGGGATATGCTTTTGAGAGTTTACATAGAAAAGTCTTGTTTGATTCTCGTCAACGCTATCATGAATATTTTCTATTTTTCAAATTCCATATAAATGTTTTCTTCTGCCTTTCCAATATTTTTGAATGAAACATTTCATTGGTATATTTAAATTTCCATTTGTATTCTACTATTTATGAGTAATTTTCCTAATTTACATTCAATCCAACCGTTCTCCCAATCAAATATGAGTTAGTGTCTTTTCTTTCGTCGTTCATTTTTATGTAATTGTGAGATGCATGCAACTACAAAATGAAAAGATCAAGTCGAGAAAGTAATATGTCCATCACGAGACAAATGAGTCACAAAGTCATAATTAGATAAGTTTGTTCATAGCTCGATAATTGCAAAGAAAAATGGTAAAAAAAACGTAGGAATGGCCCTTGGGCTATATTTCCTTCGTTTAACCTCCGGTTTTATAACAACCTATCAAAAAGATGTCTATAAATACTCACAAATTTCAGTGGGGCC
Organism: Olea europaea var. sylvestris; assembly: GCF_002742605.1. NCBI lineage: Eukaryota > Viridiplantae > Streptophyta > Magnoliopsida > Lamiales > Oleaceae > Olea > Olea europaea. The sequence continues at coordinate 324,262 of NW_019256525.1, read as the reverse complement.
AAGTTTTTTAAATTTCATCATTATTATTATTTTATTTTTTGCTTTTTAACGTTTTTTTACAACGGGTTCATGTGGGGGCAAAGGTTCATGTTATTGGCACCAATAACTGATAGACTCATTATAGCTCCTCAAACTTCCGTCGTATTTTCATATTTGATTATACGAGCAAGATGAGCCAAATTGACGTCATATAGAATATTAATTAAACTGGTATGAAAGCGTGTGATGCACATGATTTTATACTTGTCTGTGATATACTTTTTTATTCAAATAATTTGATTTGGAGATAAGAGACAAGAAGGGATGTAAAAATGCAGTAGCTGACCATTTATCCCGACTTGAGCATTTAGAGAAAGAAAAATTAGTGGACATAAATGAGTTTTTTCCATATGAATATATTTTTAATGTGAAGGACGCACCATGGTCTGCAAGTAATGTGAATTGTTTGGCTAAATCCATCATTCCAACGGATTATTCAAGTCATCAAAAGAATTGGGAGGATCCTATTCTCTATAGGCAGGGTCTAGGTCAAATTATTAGACAGTGCATTCCTGAAAAAGAGATGCCTTAGATATTCAAGCAATGTCTTTCATCTACTTATACTGGACACTTTGTGCTTCAAAGATAGTTCCAAAAATCTCACAGTCTGGGTTCTATTAGCCTTCAATATTTAGAGAATCTTATGTTTTTGTAAAGATGTATGATAAATGCTAGTGTGTTGGAAATATCTCTAGAAGGAACGAGATGCTTTTAAATAATATCTTAGAGGTAGAGCTATTTGATGTGTGGGAAATTGACTTCATGGGTCCATTTCCCCTTGTTCTCAAATCAATATATTTTCGTTACAGTTGACTATGTCTGTAAATGGATAGAAAAAGTTGCATTACAGACTAATGGTGCTTTGATGGTGATAAGTTTTTTGAAAAGTACATTTTCACACCTCGTGCAATTATCAGTGATTGGGGTAAACAATTCTGTAATCGTCAATTTGAATCCTCGTTGGTTAAATATGGCATCTAACATCACATAGCTTCTCCCTATCACCACCAAACTAGTGGGCAAGTCGAAATCTTTGACAGGAAGTTGAAGCATATCCTTGAGGTGACATTGAGTTTTTCGAAAAAAAGCTTGGTCTAAGAAATTTGATGATGCTTTGTGGGCTTACAGGACAACCTTCAAGACCTCTATAGGCATGTCTCCCTATCACCAGATATTTAGAAAAGCGTGTTATCTATCAGTTGAGTTGAGGCATCAAGCTTATTGGGCAGTCAAAAACTTGAATTTTGATTTGAAAGCAGGGGGTAAAAAGAGACTACTTTAGTTGAATGAGATGGATGAGTTTCGATTGGAACCTATGAGAATGTAAAATTGTATAAGGAGCGAACGAAAAAGTGGCATGATATGAATATTCAAAGACTGAAGTTTGAAGTTGAGCAATAAGTCTTGCTATACAATTCATGACTCAAGCTTTTTTAAGGCAAGTTGAGGTTAAGGTGGTCGAGACTGGATACTATTACCTAGGTTTTTCATATGATATTGTTAAGATTACTCATGAAAGCAAATGAACATTCAAAGTTAATGGACAATGGTTAAAGTCATATTGGATTAGGGAATTCTCGTAAGAAAAGTTCATATTTCATCTTGCAACACCAAAGTAAATCACCTAAAAGTTGAACTCTAGACTATAAATCGAGAACGCTTAATGGGAGACAATCCATTTTTCTATGAATTTTCACTTATTTTGATTAGCTATTACATTACACATATTTTAGGGATTGTACTAGTATTTTAGGGCCATGTTTAGGAACTCATGCATTTAAATAGTTTTTAACAAATTTTCGATGATATTTTAAGACTTGCATTAGTAACGTAGACATGTTTACTTATTAAGTTCATTTTGTTTAGACTCATGGTTAACATCCTAGAATTATATTAAGCTTACATTGATGTGATATGCATTCTTAAGGTTGCACCTAGATTTCAATCTCTAAACCAATTTAAAAGACGTATCTTTCCTAGCTATAGGATTTTTGGAGGTATGCACGTTTTGTTAGATAGTTTTTCTAAAACTTAGACGATTAAAATTCTTCTTAGTGTAAATTTATTGCAAATATTTAAACCTCATATGCTATCACTAATATTCATTTTACATTCTTGAAATAGAAAATTAAACTTTGGCAACAAGGAAAAGTGACGATTGTCATGACGTCTACCATTTGGACCAGTTAGATTTTTCGACTCATCCACATCTACCACTAGAAGTTTTTTATTGTTACTCCTTTATTTTGATTATTTTTACTTTTACATTGTGGACAATGTAATCTTTTTTGTTTGGGGATGGGATAAGTATTATGAAACTTAAAATATATATTTGTTTATTAACTCTTGATCAGGTCTGTATAATAATAATAATAATAATAATAATAATAATAATAATAATAATAATAATAGTTGAATTTTTTTATAAAAAAAAGCCTAAAATAGTATCTAGTTTAGCATTGAACAACTCATCGCCTATAATGATATTTAATTGTTTGAATTGAGTATAGCTTTAACTAGAACTGGACAACATCGTATTTTATGCTTTTACTTGAGTAATTATCCTCGTTAGACTTGACTTTTTGAGCACATAGCTATTATTGACTTATTACTTATGTTGAGATACAATTTGATTTGGTGAACATAATTGCTGATTTTGCTAAATTCCTAGAGAAATGTGGAATCGTCCCACAGCAACCATGATAGGTCTCCTAGCACTTAAGGACATGATAAGGAGTGTGATTATTCATTCTACTTTACCAGAATCTCTATGGGTAGAAGCATTAAAATCCGCAGCTTATATTCTCAATAGAGTTCCAAGTAAAGTAATTGTCAAAATCCTATATGAATTTTAGATAGGCAAGAAGTCTAGTTTGAAGTATTTTACACGTTTAGGGTTGTCCAACTAAGGCAAAATCTTATAGGCCTAATGAAAAGAAATTGGATTTCATAACTGTCAATTGTTATTTCATTGAATACTTTGAAAGGTCAAGGGGTTACCAATTTTATGATCCCATTACAAGGTCAATTTTCAAAAATGGGAAATGGCCGGTTATTGAAGGATGTAAAGTTTACAATGGAAGATCATGTTAGGGATTTTGTCTTTGATAAATATTCCTTCTGTTGCAATTGGCAATGATCAGTGTTAGAGAAATATTCTTGCTCCAGAACTTGTTCAATACATAATCAAGAGATTATTCCTTTCAGAAGAACAAACTCAACAACCTCAAGAACAAATGCTATTAAGGAGATCCACTAAATAAATGAGAAATGCAATACTGAATGACTTTATAGTATTTTTCCAAAAATATAAGGATGTCATTGAATTGATGGAAGAAGATTCAATCAACTTTCATTAAACAATGCAAATGGTTAATTCTCAAAAGTGAATTGATAATATGAATGAGGAAATAAAGTTCGTGAAAGACAATAATGTTTGAGAAATTGTCTTATTGTCTGAAGGTATGAAACACATTGGTTGCAAAAGAATATTTAAAACCATGAGGAATTCTAAGGGTTACGTGGAAGATATAAGGCTTGTCTTATTGTAAAGGACTTTAATTGAAGTAAAGGCATTGATTACAAGGAGGCTTTTTCTTTGGTTTCAGCGAAAGATTCTTTCAAGATTATTATAGCACTTGTGGCATATTTTGATCTTAGGCTACATCAGATGGATGTAAAAATGATCCTTCTCAATAGTGACATTGAAGGTACAATTTATATGGTGAAACCATAAAACTTTGTTTCAGGAGACCAAGAAATTTAACTTGATTTTCTTTCGATGTACGCGCGCAACACTTTATCAATTCATATTTTTTGAATCAATTCAATTGCAGCCTTTATCCAGAACATGAGTGTACCTTTACTTATGTACGTAATATTGGATGTTGTCTCTTTTGTACACATGATTTTATTTGTACACATTCAAGTTTATTTCAAAAATAAAGTATTCAGTTATTTTCGTTCTGATTAAAGTTTTTGGTTTGATCTCATTAAAGTGTAAGGTATGACTGGTTGAAAAATATGCATATTTGGATCACATTATTTGTAATTTTCATGATTTACATCCATAATTGATCTGTGTCATTTAATTGTATTCACATCAAAGTTTTAAAAATCGATCTAGACATCAACACAAAAAAGAATAAAGATCAAAGGTCGAACCGGATGCCAAAACTAAGTAAATAAATACACCTCAATAATAAAAATATTATAACAATTCCTTTTTTATAAAAAAATAAAAATAAAATTAGTACTACTAATTCAAACTAAATATAAATCCACCTTTGTCAATTAGATTTATAATCTTATAATTTATTTTAAAACTTCAAAAACTAATTATTGATATGCCCAAAATAATTTACTTTGTTCAATTGAAATTGTTTGTGCTTTTGGGATCATGATTTAAATCCATAAAATGTAGAATGAAGTCAATAATTAAACATTTAACAATTCAATTGGCCATAGACCATGTAGCTTTTATAATTATCTCACAGTTGACTATAGTGGATGAGGACAATCTTTCAAAACTAGCCTAACTTTTATCCCACATTAGTTCCCCATAGAAAATGTGCACAAGGATAATATTTTAAAATCAGCTTAAGTCCTACCTTGGAGGATTCTCTTTTAAAAGTAGCAACATGTTAAAAGTCAAAGAAAGTGGGCCTGCTGCCAATGCAATTGAGCCCATTAAACAAAACTGAAATTATTTCTTTAAAAAAAAAAAAGAAAGAAAGAAAAAGAAGGGAAGCTTCGCATGACCGGTAAAAGATTGTGACCGATTTTTCGATTTGCGATTAACTGGCCGGTTGATTGGTCTATAAACCGATTTTTACTTTTTATTAACCAATTTTTACTTTTAAGGTTAGCATATAGTGACCGAAGCCGGTTTTCGATTTTCCAATTGAATCGATCGGTTCGATTCGATTTTAATTACATTGGTTGATATACATGACCATGATATTAATTACATTGGTTGATATGCGTGATCATTGATGGGTTTAGTTGTGAAATTTGTAACGAAAGTCGCTTTGATTCTATATTGACTTAATTGATGGAAGAGATTTTATTTATTATTTATTATTATTATGAGAGCAAAAAATTTGAGCTCATAAGGTTGTGCATATTTTTAAAGTAATATATGTGGCCCAAGTGAGGGATTTTTGGATTTTAATTTGTCATATGGGTCTATATATTTTATTAATTGTGATCTAATAAAGAATTGAAATTATATGGTTTTGGGCTTCTAATTAAAGTGTGGGCCAAATATGTATAGAGATCGGATCTATTAGGGTTGTATTTTATGATAAGCTAAATACATATGAAAACTATATATAGGATTATGATCTCCAATTCATATGTGATTCTCATTTCTTTTGCCATCTCATCAACATACAAGAGAATGATTGAAGGAATCAAATTGAAGAACAAGACAATCAAGATTAAAAGCAAGAAGCCAAACAATAGAGGATTGCAAGTTGATTTTCAAGATTAAAAATTCAAGATATAAAGTCATGAATCAAGGTATGTTCCGTATTAATTAATTCTCCCGGTGATTTGACGCGAAGATCTTGGCAATATGTTAAGATTTTATGAAGTTATATAAATATTCAACATCGAGTACTTGATTTATGCTAGTTTTTACACAAATACAATTGTATGAGGTAAGTATTGATCCTTAAACTCAATATAAAACATACTGTAAT
>NW_019256525.1:312352-318494 GCF_002742605.1 Olea europaea var. sylvestris | reverse complement strand
ACGATTTGTAAATTGTAATTATGTTTGAAGCCTACTCGAACTATACATGTGTGATGGTTCACTCATATCTTATACGATCTTGTTTGATGGTTAAATATGATTGGCCTATATGTGTAGATGTCGTATATGATCATGTGTGATGATTATGAATGATTAGTTCATCATGTGTGAACGTTTAATTTACAGAACTATATACAGTGAAAGGGTTCAAGGCCCTGATTGTGTGAGCATGCAATTACACCACCATGCTTACTAGACATTGTATTCATGGTTATGTTTTGGATTATTATTGAACTTAATGCTTAATAATGCTAGAAAACACTAAGGATTTGCTTGAAATATGTTAGATTATGTTGGCGTTCTTTCAGGACAATTTATTTAGAATATAACAATCATTTGTTCGTTTCGGTTGTGCAATTATAAATATAGTAATATTATTTTTGGGCCTTTGGTTTTACAACAATTTATCAAACGATGAAGGAAGAGGGTTCATGTAATTGACACCATGATCACTGGCGGAGGGAGGGAAGTGGCACTTTGGGGCATGTAATTGACACCAATAACTTATAGGAGAGTACTTGTAACTCCTCAAACTTGTGTTGTATTTTCATATTTAATTATACGAGCAAGATGAGTCTAAATGACGCCATATAGAATATAGTTTTAATGGACGAGGAATAGAAGGTTGAATTAAACTAGTATGAACGCGTGCAATGCACTTATAATGATCTTATGATACACATTTTTATTCAAAAATTTAAATAATTATAGTTCAACCGAAAAACATAATTTTTTTGGGTTAGTGTGAAGAAGAAAACAACTTTGATAAATTTATTAATTGTTTCTCATTAAATTTTAATTAGGAAAAAAACTATTTTAATTTTTAAAAAGTTTATTTTTTTTTACCTTTTTGTAGTGATATATCTCATCTTAATCTATATATATTTTTGAATTTTGATTTCCCATGAAAAAATGAACAAATTAAAATTAGTCCACACACACACACTACAAATTGAATTGATATTTACTTTAAAATTCTAAACATCAAGTAAAAACCAGTAAGAGTTTCATATTTCAAAAGTATCGAATACGACTATAGAGCATGAGTAAACAATTTTATTTCCAAAATAATAAGTGTCGTGGAACATTTATAGTTAAAGTTGCAATTTGATTCTTAAATGTCTTAATTCTATATATGTATCATTTAGCTGAAAAATCAAAATATATATCATAATTCACAAATTTTATTTCCAAATAATTTGAAATTACAAGTGTATCCTGATCTTCATGGATTATCCCCAGAGAAAACACACTCAGTCTTCTAAAACAAATAAAATTTAAAAAGTTTTACTCGAGACAATATAAAAGGTAACCAAATTCAATGACTTGTGTTAAAGTGATCAAACGATATAAAGGTAACTAGAAGATATAAAAAATTTTACTCCAAATAATATAAAAATATATTTACCTTCCGCAATATTAGGTTCTTTTTTTTAGTGGTTATATTGACATTTTTTTTTTGTTCGTAGCACTCAATTTTGATTGTACTGAAGGTTTCTAATCTTTTTTCATTGTCGTACTTATATCTTTAACTTTTTTTCGTTAATTCTTAACATTCATTAATTAGCACATTTTATCTTAATAACGATTTCAGTCTAAAAAACCTGTTCCAAATGCGTAAAAAGACTTATGTATCACTTATAATTTTTGTTAGATTTAAAATTGTAATTGGCATTCTATGAACAAAAAGAGACTTAATTGAACATGTCTAAAAGTCGAGGCATAAAGTGCAATATTGTATAGTTTAGTTGGGCTAGGGTTTGAGCTTGTAAAAGTAGAAGCCCATGAGTCAAAGTCTACATATCTATCTATATATACGCATATGCATTGAAGAAAGACGCTGGCCGCCTGCAAAAAATAAAAAATAAACACACAGAACTTGAAGGTGTCTTCTGGAAGGAATTAAAAAGGGTTGTGTTTCGCGCAGGTAGTCACTAACAATTAAAAAGGGATCAGACGATTGTGTAAAGAACAATTATCTTGAGATAAAGTCCCAAAAATGAGTGTTTTATTAGAGATGATTTACAATTGGAACTAAACAGAATGCCTTTCAAGGCTTCACCCCACAAATATTCAGGCAAATTTGTTCTACTCATCGTACTTCTAACCATATCTTTTAGAGTTCGATTACGTCTTTCAGAAATATCATTCTGCTCAAGTGTCCCTGGCATGGTGTATTGGGGCTATTCCACACTCTTGTAAAAATTTTGCAAAATCACCCATATTTTGACCAGACTCGTCATATTTCATATAGTACTCACCACCTTGGTCAGATCTTACAACTTTGATATTTTTCCCACATTGTTTCTCTACTTCCAATTTGAAAACTTGAATTTCTCAAGTGCATGTGATTTGTCATTAATCAAATAAATATATCCATATCGTGAGAAATCATTAATGAAAGTTATGAAATATTTATTCCCACATATAGTGGAAAGTAAAGGTCCACTGATATCAGTGTGAATTAAGTCCAAAATTCCATTACTCCTAGTCGAACCCTTCCTCGTAAACTTAGTTAACTTTCCTCTTATACAATCTATACAGGTGTCAAAATTGGAGAAGTCTAAGGAAGGAAGTATCTCATCTTTTATTAATCTTTCCATTTTATCCTTAGAAATATGACCCAATCACTTATGCCACAACATAGAGGATAATTCACGAATTAAAATCCTTTTCTTTGATACATTTGTAACACACGAGACATCACCAAAAGAAGCCAAAGATAATTTATATAAACCATCACATAAAATGTCATTTCCAATCAAACGAGAATCATTAAATAACTTAACCATTCCATTACCAAAATTAAATGTAAAACCACAAGCATCAAGTTTTGGTATAGAAATTAAATTCTGTCTCATCTGCAATACATAAACTGTATTTTCCAAAACAAGATAAAAACCAGACTCTAAAGTTAACTTCACTACTCCTATGAATTCAACCTTCACTTGAAATCCATTTGCAATGCTCAAGTTTACTTCATTCTCACTTGCCCTCCGTTTGCTTATGAACCTCTGCAAGGAATTCACAATATGAATACTAGCTCCTGAATCTAACCACCAAGAATTCAAAGGTACATCTTCTAAAGAAGACTCAAAACAAATTAAGGCCAAGTGAATACCTGAAAAACTCTGCTTCTTTTCCAACCAAGTCTTGAACTTAAAACAGTCTTTCTGCCAGTGACCCTTCTTTTTACAGAACTTGCATTGATCATTTTTCTTTATAATTGCTTTGGGACCACTAAAATTATTATTCTGCTAACTTCGATGGGACTTATTACCCTTACGAAACTTAGATTTATGATTATGAGAAGGCCCCTTATTCTGTAATGGCTGAAAAACTAATTGCACAGTTTCAATAGTTTCACGGCGCATCCTATACTCTTCTTGGGCACACACTGCTATAAGGTCATTCAAATTCCACTTATCCCGCTGAGCATTGTAAGCAACCTTAAGCTGATTAAACTTGCTAGAAAGGCTATTCAAAACATGTAGACCAGGAAAGGCTCCGCAACGGGAATTTTAAGAGCCTTTAACTTAGATGATATATTTATCATTTTCATGACATGCTCCCTAACACCACTTGTACCATCATATTTCATGCTCATAAATTTATCCATCAGATCCCCAGTTTCGACTTTATCGGACTCTATAAATTTTTCTCCAATGGTATCCATAAAACTTTTGGCATTTTCATTATCAGGGATGACACCTAGAATGGAATCAGATATCGATCCCTTAATGATTTTCAAACAGAGTTTGTTAACCCTTTCCCACTTTTCATGCTTGGTTACATATTCAACGGTACTCTTATCTGTGGGTTTTTCAAGCTTTTTCTCCATTGCAAAATCCAAACCCAAAAGACCAAGTGCTATTTCTACGTCTCGTTTCCATCTTACATAGTTATTCTCAGTCAATGTTTTAATAGCAGAGAATTGATTCAAAAGAGATGAAGCATTATAAACTGTGAAAACATAAAATATCACACTCTTAATATCATCCAAACTTAATGCATGCAATCAAATGGATGATGAAATATCCAACTAATTAATATGGGCTATTAATTAGATAATCCGTAATTTAAATCGAAACATATGAATTTTATTACGGTAAGAGTCTAGGTGCATCATCATAAAGTCACATTTGGGTTGACAATACAACATGCTATAAGGTATTCTTAAAACATATCATGTAGCCAGTTAACAAAATTATACTAGTTTTCGAAACACCAACACCTTTGGGCAGAAGGAAATTTCTAAACCAGAATAAGCTCGTTAACTTTCTCATGCCATTTTCCAAAAATATTACATATAATAACACCTTTGGGCAAGATATTATATGCAATAAATCAAAAGTTGTTGGGCAAAAATATATATATTTTTATTGTAGAGAAAACTGAATAAATAATAATGAGTGTGCCACTTTGGCAGCTACCACCCATTTTTATTTTAAAATATTTCTCTCATAGTGGGAAAATAAAAATCGTTTCAATGTCTATGAAAATTCAATCACAAAATAATAATTATATAACAAATCATAATTATTAATCGATAAACAACAAAATTTATATGTGATTTGGAGACAAAATTGGCAACAAGATTCAATATTTCAATATTATAAAAATTGAAATTTAAACACGCAAAAAAAATGACAACATTTAAATACATAATCATTTTAATGAAATAATACAAAAAGTCGTCAATTAATTTTAGGGGGATTTGATAAAAAAGCCTAGTCAAACAATGATTTTGATAAAATAACCTTCCTTCAATGTTTCTTGGTCAAATGGCCTTCATTTATAAAATACAATAAACAAATAATGTCAAATATCTAAAATACCCTCATCATGGAAAATACACAAATACCCCTTTCAATCCAATTAAATCCCTCAATTCATCTACAAAATGCATTAACCTGTTTTCCCTGTGATTTCTTCCCTAAAATCTTGATATTCATTGTATTTTTCTTCTATCTTCTCCAACATTGTGAGCATTTGAACAAGAATTTTATTATCTATATTATCTACATTGAGATTTTCACTATATTTAAAGAAAAAAGAAAGGTATTTTTAGAAATCTCATTTACATTGGTACTTTTATTGTTTAATATAGTATAAAATGATATTTTAATTGATTTTATTTTCTCATTTGGTGTATATTTGTATCGTCCGCAACTATTGGACGATAACGATTGGAAACGACAGTCCAGTCGTTATCTGTAGTGTAGAACGACACTACAGTCGTTATCCTCCATGTAAAGTGACAGTACAACCATTATCTGTTATGATCTGTCTCTTATTGATAATATATTGTGGTTACTTTGATAATTTAAATATTGTAACTATTTTCATATTATTTTAATATATACTTGAATCGATGAAGTCATAATGATAGATATTTATTTTTTGTTATAACAAAATATCACGGTACCATTTCGAGTATTTTACCTAAAAAATATAGAAATGATGTTTAAATATTAAATATCATTGATCTAGTAACAATTTATTTTTAAATATACGAGTTATCAATTATTCGTATCGTGTTTACATAAGTAACAACACTTGTGCTGTTTTCATAACAGTAACATCACTAGTGTTGTTCTCATTTTTCATGTTGTCCAAGCAATGAGAGTATCTTTCAAATTATGTGAGTGGCATGTCCATTTCGCAAATTACATGAGTTCAAATTATGGAATATCGAGGTTTGGAAGGCGTGTGACTGCTCATACTCTTGTTTATCGACAGAACGACACAAGTGACATTTAATGGCATCTATGTTGTTCTGTTGGTTTCTCCTATATTTCGCTTTATTTTCACCGCATCGACCTTAAAGGATCGGGCCTCCTAACTTAAGAAAGTCAAAATTATTAATTACGTAACAAATAACAGAAGAATTGGCATAGATTGTAGATATCGCGTTGGTGAAATCACAAGTCACCATCCACATTCATTAGAAAACTAAAGTAATGAGGGTATCTCCCAAATTATGTGAGCAACATGTACATCTCGCCACTCGTATGAGTTCAACTTCTCGAATATAGGGGTCCGGAAGGCTCGTGGCTACTCAAACTCGTGTTTATTGACA
>NW_019256525.1:204957-307145 GCF_002742605.1 Olea europaea var. sylvestris | reverse complement strand
ATTATTTCAACCACTACCACTGTACTAATATGTGCTTTCCCCACTCCGAGTATAAGAGTTATCACTTCTAAAATCACGACCACCAAAATGCCCACACCACGTCTACTTTTACCTCTATATGGAGCTCGACTTGTAAACCAAATCAGCCAATGGGTACCTCTTGATTGGCTTATCAAATCAGCTGGTGGCTTTGTTGATACGTGAGCAATGTAGGGAATATCAAGGCCATGACCTGCCATATCTGTCACAACCAAAATTAGTGTGTTTCCACTTTTAAACGATTTCAATGCTAGTTCTCTTTCTTGGAACAACAGGTAAATCAAAGTCAAATCAAGTAATAATCAATGTAGGCGTAATGATACAACGTTTACGCAACTAAAGAATAAAATGATTCAATAAAGTCAAGGGGAAACACAACCTTTTAAATTGCAAACTTATATACATTATTTAGTAGGTGAAGTTCCAATCTACAAATAAGGGTACTGTGGTAAAAATAGGCAAAATATAATATGAAAAAATTCTGAAATCAACAAGTGTAAAGTTTAATAATAGAACTCACATAAAATAGGAATTACAGTAAAACATAATATAAAGAATTTTCCTAAAAATGCCGAATTATTTAAATCAAATTATTCTTAATGCAACTCTCTAAGTTTCAAGGCATATCAAAGAACAAGCACATTTACATATCACAATTTCGATTTATAGCAATGCCAGTAAATGAATTTTTTTTTAACCCATCATCTTCAAAACCCCAAATGTATCAAAAATCCATTCACATTAAAAAAAACTCAGCTAAAACTAAACTAAATATACAAATAAATCACGAAATCATAAAAAAAATGCAATTTTTACAAATTTTTATTATAAAACTATAGTAATGGAAGCACAAAATCACATTTTAAAATAACAAAAAAGAAAAAAAAAATCGTAGAAAAAATTACCTTTTTTGTTGTCTTAACTTGTACCAAAGAGAGGGTAAAGTAATGTGAAATAAACTAGAGTCAAAGAAATTTTTTTTGTAATATTGAAATATAGTGAAAATTAAGGTGAAGAAGATGGGTTTGGAATTCAAGTTTAGGAAATAGGGTTTCACAGGAAAAGGGAAGAAGAAAGAAGAAGGTGAAATGAAAGAAGTTGGGTGAATAATTTGATATAAATTGAAGGACAATTTTGTCATTTTATCAATTAAAATATTTAAAATTTTTTTATTTCATTTTAATGATGGTCAAAGGTTATTTGTCCAAAATCATTGTCCAACTGGGTCAACAGGCCAAATTCCCCTTAATTTTATTATTATTAATCAATACAATTTTAATTGAGTCAATTTTAAATAAAATTTTAATTTGGGTCGAAATTGAAATTTTGTTTAGGTTCAAAACTTTAAAAAAAATCCAATTTAAAAACCCTTTCAAAAATTGCACTTTGACCCCAGTTTTAAAATTAATCACAGGCCTTCTAATTATACTTATTATATAACAGGTCCTTCTCTTAATATTTGCATTCTGGGGTCCCACAAGTATATTATTTACATTGAAAGCCCCCTTCTCCATATCTGTAGCTCGTTTTGCAAAAGACCAGGTTTCTTTTTCTACGGCGCCGACCAGACCGGGCGTTGCAACGGACGGCCGAACTAAAACCTTAAATCCACCATTTATTTCTCCTCCAACAACATCAATTCTCATCCCAATTGATTCATCAAAAAAAATGAAAAATCGACAAAAATAAATAAAAAGTGGAAAAGCCGACAGTCAACTTTGATAGTAATGTTAAAACCCAAATCAATTGGCAAGTGAAAAACATCACTACCGCTGGCAGCAGAGCAGCCTAGATCTGCTCCTCAAATAATTTGTTTTTGTTCAGCCGTTGAGAAGTAGAGAAGAGAGAGAGAGAGAGAAAACTTGATTTATGGTCTTGGTTTGATTTCTTTTCATATATTAATATATATAATGCATTTATGAACAGAATTCATAACACACATTGATGCACAGAACTCGTGGAAAGTTGACCCTTTTTCCAATTTTTTTTTTTTTTTTTTTGATATAGTGTTTAACAAAGTTTAAAATAATCGAGATAGAATATTATTTTTATGAAGGATTTCGATCTTAACATGATGGCTCTGATACCAATTATTAATATTTCTTTGTAACCATGCCAAGAATCAAGAATCATCACATAATAAATTAATAAAACGAATTCATACCTGCGGAAGCCATTGTTGATATGAATAATTGTTGTAATAGCAGCCAAGATCTTCCCTTCCTTACTTCTCACAAAAGTATTAGTTATCAATGGGGCAAGCCAATAAAAATATATGGAGAGGAGAGGGAACCTAGCCTTTATATAGGAAATAATTGAGCCGTCCCATTACGACTAGAATTCTAATTAGGGTTTATTTCCGGCCCACATACTTTAAATTACCACATCAAATTAATTACAACCCGTAAGGTGTAAAATGTCCAATTGATCATTTAATAAATTTAGCCCAAACACAAATATCATTATGAGCCATACATCTAACTCGTAAAATTTACAATTCAATGTGAAGCCCACATATTAAATAATTAATTATTCCAACACAAAGTGTTTAGGAAGCATTGGGAAATAGACAGCGGAACAAAGCAATGGAAAGTGAGTATACGGCACTTATAAGGAACAAAACTTGGAACTCCGATTACATATTCCCTAAAGCTTAAAATTGTAGGGAATAAATGGGCGTTCAAAATCAAGTAAAAGGCGGATGGTTCCTTCCAGAGATGCAAACCAAGAGTAGCTGCAAAAGATTTCACCAGACACCCGGGATTGACTACTCTGTAACTTTCATTCCAGTTGCTAAATCTTCAAAAATCATAGTAGTCTTAATCTATTGCTGTATCCAAGAACTAGAAAGTGAGATAGCTAGATGTAGATAATGCCTATCTAAATGGCGTTCAGCAAGAAGAATTCCATATGAGGCAACCTGAAGGATTTGTAAATAAAAGCAAGCCCAAATATGTATGCAATCTGGAAAAGGCCTTATGTGGACTAAAGCAGGCACCAAGAGCAAGGTATAATAGAATGAAAACAACTTTCTTAGGCTGGGGACTCATCACCTCTTGGTTTGACTCTTCATATTTCTTTTCCAAAACTAAACTCAAGAAGTAATGATATTGATTTATATGAATGACTTGATAGTCACATGAATGATTGCAAGTTACTAGACATGTTTATTGAAAAATTGAATTTGTTGTTTGCCTTGATATACCTGGGTTAATTGCATTACTTCTTAGGCTTTGAGGTGTACATGGATGACACTGGCATGCATTTGACTCAAAGAAAGTAACATATTAAAACATTTATTTCTCTTTAATTATTAGGTCTGATATGATCATTTTATTATGGTATTCATATGGTACAATTAAGCCATTTCATTTGTTTTGGTACTATCACTTCGAGTACAGGATGATGGGTAGAAGTTGCGATAGAATATCACTTTTCACTCAAATAAACAAACTTTCATTAATCACACAATATATAACTAGTACAATAGAACAACTCTCTCTCCCTCTCTCAAAAAACTCTCTTATATAAACATGGAAATTTCTTTTCTACTCGATATATAAAAATACATACCAATACATCTACATAAATAGGAAAAAACTAAGAAGAGTTCAAGTTGATAAAGTAACCTTCTTCCACCTCTTTAATGAGAGAAGTATTCAAGATGAATAAGTAACTTCCACCTCCATTGATAGAAGAAGAGTTCAAAATGGTTAAACAACTTCCACCTCCTTAATAGAAGAAGAATTCAAAATGGTTAAGTAACTCTTTCAATAACTCTCGACCAATGACGAGCCTTTTCTTAACCATATAAAATTCTCCTATCCAATAAAAAACTTTTGCTTAATCAATTTAAATTTTGACTAAGTCATATATTCATCTTCATACTTCTAAAACTTCTTGATGATTTTGAACTTCTTCTTACTTCTAGAATTTCATTGGTCAAGTTTACACTATTTTCAATACAGGACTTGTGCTCAAAGAAGTTGGTTGGTCAGAGCTTGAACCACTCCTCAACCTTGGCATCACCAGAAAATCTTCCTAGTGAGGTGCATTATGAAATCCTTTAGTGTACAATAGCACAATATCTTTGTGCTTCTATAGACAGACCCATCTGGGCCAACTACAAGCTGATCTGACCCAAGTTTCGTAGAAATTTGAGCCAAGCCCATCCTTCTGCTTTACAGGTCTCAGCTCAACCCAACTGAAGGCGAGGTTCTCGGAGCCTAGCATGGCTCGGACTAGTACTGCTCCCTTTTCAAGCCAACCTGACCCACTATGACACCACAAAGTGAGAGTATATTTCTTGATTCTAGCAATTTACACTTTTAAATGATATAGTTTACTTGAGATTCCATTTAAGTATTTAACAAAAGCACCTTTGGACGAGGAGATTTACCTGAGAGTCCAGTTAGCTAAAGTGTAGTCTCCATTGCCTCGAGTCTTGGCTGACAAGTAAAAAGCAGTCATCCTGCCCATTTCTTAGACCTTTTTCCCATTTCCAGTTCGACCACTCTAGGTGTCCTGTAATATTAGGAGAGAAAAAAAGTACAAACTTTGAAGGAAATTCAATTTTACCTCCAAGTAAAGGTGCCAAAAAAATTAATTATAAACTCATATCGTCCAGATACAAGAGGACGATCGCGAAGCTAAAGAACTACATTTTGCACAACCTAGGCATACTTCTAGTGACTGTACACCAGCTGTAGTGTCTCTCCAGCTCTTGATTTCTTTCATACTCACTACTTGAGGGGGATTGATTAAATTGATTTTGGTAAACAAAGTTAGGGAAGTTCGCGACTTCCTCACAATCAAGTGTCCTTCGTATATTCATTTACCATTGAGAAAGATGGCACTTCCACCCTGATATCAAATCCTATATTGCTCAAATCATTATCATTAATTGCTCGATCAGATTTTTGTGCACATGCTCTTCCATGTATCGTTCAAGTTAACCAAATATAGAGGTCTCTTTATTCTTTGCCAGATTTCCATTAGCTTCGTTGATCGAGCTAGCTAATGGTAGACTCTAAAATTTTTCAGTTGATTCACCAATAACACTTTTATAATTTTAAGTAAGTAATCGATGGCACAATTGAGTTGCAATCTACTAAATTAAAAATAAGTAAAGATATAGTCTCGCTACATTCAGATGGTGCATAAGATCATTTTATAAACTTGACTTACATTTTTTTTCATAACATCCACAAAAAGTTGTTACAAAATTGACTATTTTGTGTAGACGTCATTTTTCACATATCAAACTCAGATTGAAGAGCTTAAATAATTGAGGACATTGCTACATGTACATCAAGTTTTACATAATGGATTACATAATGTCACATATCACTATATTATTTGTCAGTTTAAGACATAATCAAATGTTTCATTCAATATTTTCCTTCCACATCATTTTATATAATCCTTTATGGATTATTTTTATGTACAAGTAGCCATGGGCGAATGTAAGAGGGGACTAAGCTGGGATGTAGTCCCCCCAAAGCCCAAGAATTTTTTTTAAGGCATCTTTCTTTTTATTTTTTATTTTTGTAAAAACAGTTTTTTATTTGTAAGTTTTTTTTTTAGTATTAGCTTGACTTGAAATTTTATAGTCCGATCTTAGATCCAATCTCGAATCCGTCCCTACAAGTAGCATGATCCTATAATTGATTTGGGACCATTTTAATTATGAAATCAGAAATTATACTAATAGAATCGATAAAATGCTTGAAAATATGATTAGGATTGCTTATGATCATTTGAAACGAGAAAATAATAATGTTAGGTATAAGCCAATAATTTATAAGTTATTATGAATGATTGAACAATAACATTATATTGTTGAATAATTATTTGTGGAAAGTCCCTACAACTGTATTACATGTCGAAATTACCATCCCGTCCTTTTCAACTATACGCGAATAAGCATTTATCAGGGGTAAACATGTCCATTCATTAAATTTTTTAAACGCTCCGTACGAACATCACACGTGCAGGTTAATCTCAACTTGCAGTTTGATTAACTTAATTTGATGTAAAGATTCTTTTAACGGTTAACCAAATCACATGGAGACCAGCTAAGCCAGTCACATGGGCCAGATAACTGGGCCAATAAAGCTGGCCCACAAATGCTCCTGTGGTTACCTGGCAATAGATTCACTTGCAAGTTGCAAAGGGACTGCACGTGTGCTGTTCTCGATCAACGGTTGAGGACCATTCTATTTCATATAAACGGCCAGGATGGATTTCTTACGTGGTTACAGCTTTCTGGGCGACCGACCACCGAGAAAAAGAAGGTAAGAGGAAAAGGAAAGTGCATGATTTTGATTAAAGTAATGACAATCGCACGATGAAATTATTCTTTGACCGTTGACTGAATCCTTCAAAAACAGGGTCAATTTTGACCATGTCACGTGTAACCACACGTGTGCTAGCATGTGGGTGCCTTGCTGTAACCGGGCATTGATGCTACGAATAATGCCATTCATGGACACGGCTTATCAAGCTAGTGGGTATTTTAGCCCCATTTGGCCCCTATTTTGTCGAGATGAAAATAGATAGAATAATATTTTTTTGAAAAATGAATGGTTGAAAAAGAAAAAAAATTTCGATTTACGTGTAATATTATTTTATGAAAAATTTGTGTGGTTGAAAATAGAAAAGAAAAAAATGAAATGTAATGTAATGAAAATTGATAGGGGTCAAACATGGACTTAATTATATGAAGCGTCACGTATACTGCCTATGATAAATTGTACGTATGGATTATATTTTTTTCGTTCTAGACTTGTTATCATTTTCATACAAATTAAGAAAATAGAATTAATATAGTTGGAACAATAAATTTTACTTATAATTTTTCTAATATACTCTTTACTGAATGATGATTAAAATAGGTAGTGTTTATGTCACATTAAAAAGAAGTATATTAGAAAACTAAAATTTCAAATCAACCAAGAAAGTAAGTAGTCTATAATTTGAGATAAATAAAAATAGAAAATTGGTATTTATTTATAGGATTGAGAGAGTGTCATCCTTATGGAACGCTGGATTGCCACATTGGATGAATAAACACAATAATAGAGTTGCTTATTGTTTAATAATACATCTATAAGATTTTAATTTATTTTTTCTTCTTGATATTGAATAATACTATCTTAGTCACTTACAAACTACGTACTGAGCATGTTTTTAGGATTTGTTTGACATATCTTTTAAAAAATCAAAAGCTATTTTTAAGACTAATTGGTCAAATTGTGTAATCGTCAATTATTGACATCGATAACCAACCTAAAGCAATTTGGGTGAATGGATACTCTGAGATAGAGGGAGAAAGGTCAAATGGCAACGCAAGGCCATACGCCCATTTGGCTCCTTGCGACCTTCAGTGATCGCGCAATCACACTGTCTCATGCCACTAACATCAATATTGTAACTAGTATCAATATTGTCACTATCATCAATTTCAAGAACCCATTCTCTTTTCTATAGATAATAGCGCGCCATGATAGATAGGGGGATTTTGGACTTGCTTGAAAGTATTTTATCTGACTAGAAAACATTTTATAGAAAACCGAGTTGAGTACTTTACAAGAAGCTGAAGTAGTAGTTATCCCGAAACAAGTCCTTAATTCTTTAGTTGAGTAAACTATATATAGTGGACAATATTAAAGAAAGAGAATAAACTCAAGTTGCGTATTTATTGTACCATTTTTTTATGACATATTATATACATTAAATTGAATGTATATTAAATGAATTATATAATACATAAACATTTTATATATCATTTTTAAACCATCAATTCTTAAGCGGTCGAGTGTCGACCATAATATTGAAAAACTTAACATACAATAATGAATGCCTAGGTTTGTGTTTAAATAACCTTAATTGTTACTTTATTGCCAGCCTTGATGTTGTGTATTTGTTTATTTTCTCGTGTTTTCTTCTTGGGAGACCTAGAATGAAGCTTTGCAATTTAAATATAGCCTATATTATAACTTATGCTTAATTTTTAGTCAAGCAGTTTCCTCGCAATCAAGAGTGAAAAATGATTAATAATTTTTCAATCATCGAGGTACAACACGTGAAATTTACAATGTAATGATGATTTGAATGTGTTACATAAATTGTATATTCAATCGTGCTTAAAAGTAAGCTAAATTTACCTTTTAATTGAGCTTACTTTTTTGAGTGAAAACTACAACTTAATTCACCATTTCTTTTTCGCATTGGAGCCCATGATATGTTTTTGAGCAGGCATAAATCGTAATATAAAGAAACTTGTAGAATACACAGGCATGTACATACAAATTAGATAGAAATATGAACATAGTTTTTTGACCAAAAATGTCTCAAAGCAAACATTTAACACAATTTAATATAAATCTTAAATATTAGGAAAAGATTGGGACATATTTATTTGGTTAAAAAAACACATATTGAGGAAAACGTTTAGAATAATTTAATTTTGAAGTTTATATTGTGTAAACTAACATGAATATGATCAGCTCTTTGTTTTCTTAAGACGATTCTAATGTCAATTATGTGGTACACGATCGATACATACTGATGCAATGAACTTGTGAAAGTATTTAATCTAGTTTTAGTTGAGAATATCAATTAAGGTACATCCCAAATATGGTATATGTATACTTAAGTAGGGCATGTTTGACTTTGTTTAAAAGTAAGTCAAATTATTTTTTTAAGTTACTTATTTTTTGTCAAACATATTTTTTAGAATTATCACTTTTTTTAGCAAAATTACTTTAATTAAAAATATGTTTTAATTTGCTACACAAAGTAACATCTAAATGCAACAAAATATGCCCTTTACTTACGAAAACTTGTCCAACATCAATCAAATTCAATCAAGTGATATATTTCTACGCTTTAATCGGACCGAATTGACTGATCAAAAGTTGGGAAATATCTACTCAAATCAAGTTGAACCACAAGGTCCCACTTAATAAAGCCTACTCGATTTTTTTTTGTTGAATTTCTACTAATATTGAGTAATTTTAACAATAATATACAAGAAACTAAAGGAATGTCTTGGCATAAATTGTTAAATACTTTTATTCTTATATATTCTTTTTAAATATATGAAGAGTTGAGATATTAAATAATTTTCTAAAAGAAAACTTAAATTTTGTCGTGCAAAACTAATCTTGAGAGGATGAGAGATGCTTTTTATTGTTGATGAAAAAAAAAATGACGTGACATTTTCTATGGATTTACACTAAGAAAAAAATAATTATAATACTGGGATTTAGTAATTGTACAGAAAGAGTTTTCAACTTGCATTCCCATCTCATTCACCCTTCATTTCTTTATATAGGTTGATGGACTCAAACTAGTCGTAATGATCCTGTTGGAGCAAATTTTTTCAATTTATGATTGCATAACATTGTCCAAGTTGAAAAAAATTGACTGGTTGGTGAATTCGATTGCCATTGGATCGTGATAATACTTAGGCTTTAGGCTTGCATCCTAAGTTATCACGTCATCTTTCTGATCGGATAATTGGGGTGGTCCTGCCACCAAATGGGAATACTCCCTCTATCATGTCATGATCATGTTTCTATATAAATTTATTATAATCCGATTTCGATATCTATCAATAGGGCATTGGGCTAGGTATCGAGTTTATCTGTCTGAATTTTTCAATACGCGAACTTTTTTGACTAAATTAAGAATATCCCACAACCTTGATGTATATTCCAAACCGATAACAACATTGATAATAATAACTTATGTCTCATAATTGTCTAAAAATAACTACAACTAAATAAGGTTGACAATATGGGACCATAAATAATTAATTAAGCATTCAATAATAAAATGCAGTGTTCTTAAAACTCGTCTAGGCGGCGCCTAAACTTAAAACTTGGGTAGAAAGCCTTGCTTTGTGTCTGGATTCCTATTTTTTTTTTTTTTTATAAATCCTAAACGAATAATTTTTTTTCTTTCATTTCTTTCGTCCTCCGTGGACGCGTTTTATTAGTTTCTTTTTCTTTTCTTTTTTTAAAGTGTTTTATTTGACTTTAGCTTATTATCATTTAAAAAAAATCATTTGACTTAAATTTCAAGTTTCTAAAAGATTTTATCTATACAAAAGTTAAAAATGACTTTATCTAAATAGGTAAATAAAATTTTAGGTTATGGTGTTATCTACATTATGTATTTATGATTTTGAGACTCATTTTATTACAAATTTTAAAAGCATGTATGAAGTTCCTTTAAATCTATTAAGTAGAACCTGTTTAATCGAAATATGAAAAAATATTCTAATTTTTGCATTTCGAAAAAGCTTTAAAATTGTATATTTAATTAATGGTATGAGTTATTAAGTAAATATTGTATTTTATAATTTTAGATGTTTAATATGTATTATTTTAATTATTAAATAATTTTTAAAATGATTAAAAATTTAAAATAAAATTATAAATATGAAAAAGCTTTTTTATTTCTAAGTCTCACCTACGTTCGTTTAAGTTCGTAAAGTTTAAAATTTCAGTTCCACGTCTAACCATGTCACACTCTTTTTAGAAAACTGATAAAAATGAGCAAATGGGGAGAATTGAGAAGGGGGCAATAATTGGAAGATTAAAAGGTGTGGGTCCAAGTTCACGTGAAAATCACATGGTAGAAGAGCCTAGTACGGACCCGGGTTGCATTGTCGGGACACGAAAGCATATGTATTATTGGAGTTGAGGGAACACGTGGGACAGCTAGCACGCGCCCGTGGGGACAGGCAATCATCACCCACATCTTGTCGGTTTACTTCTGGTGTAGCTTTTTAGTTCAATCAAGTAATCATCAAACCCTCACAAATTTCACTCTACCTGCCCGACGCGTGGACATCAACCGTCAAGGATTGGTACTAAGAACGCCCTTTTTTGGAGATAAGAAGATAACATAAGTAGGTAAGTAGAGTTCCAACTGATTGGAGTTATTAATTATTGAGATGTTGATTTTCACTTAGAAAACGAATAATTTTATCAATTTTGGTACATGTATAGAAAAAATTTGATACAATTCTTACAAAAAAATATATGGAAGTTTTTCGTTGATCTTTGACACAACAGAAACAGAAAATGCACCATACCAATACTGTCAACACAGCACTTGTATTATTTCTATCAATAATTTCCTGTACATAAGGAATTATTCTAATTTTATTAATAGTTGATGATTACAGTAATCATTTTATGTAACAACTTATTATTTGAGATATAAATTTATGTGATTTTGTGGTCTTAAACTACAAAGTACCACAATATGATTGCTACAATCATTGACTATAAATAACATTACTTCTTTGAAAATATGTTGAACAAACTCATTCTTTAAAATTTTACTTCTAATAATATTCTGTCAATAAAACAATTTTATACGTAAACTCAAAATATTTTCCTAATTCAAAAATTCAACATTACAAAATCCGTTCTTCCTAAAAATGGTGCTCAAACAAATCCAAAATAAACTAGGACTTATATAAATGTAATAGTGAAATAACTTTATCAGTTGAAAAAATCTAGAACAAGACAACTCGACTGATAATAATTATATGTATTGTTGAGATATTAATCTAGACATGAATTTCTCTAAATTCAACAATAATCAAGATAGTTCAAGTTAGGTTGTTCGATAAAAGGTTTAGAATATTTCGAAAATATTAATTTAATATGCAGTTAAAAAGGTAATAAAGATTGTGAGTTCTATAAAACGTGTTGACGAAAAAATTATAAGGACTATTCTTGAGCCAACTTTAAGAAAGATGACGCATTTTTCTTAATCATAGAAAGTCAAATCATACAATGTCTGAGTCTCTTTTCTTCTCTCTATAAAGGAATTGTTTCCCACTATTTATAGGAGGTTTCAGTCGAAATTCCGTCGTGTCAATCAACTCAGCTATAGTGCCGAGCTCGGACGTCAAGCCACCGATCTCTCCTTCGATTGGTTGATGAGGCCGCTTGCCTTCCCGTCAATATTCCCTTCGGGTAATGATGACCTGCAGAGGATAAGGGAGCTAAGGCGACCAATTGGTAGGTTTGGGCGGTACTAACGTCATATCCAATGATTTGCTATCTGCTAAATAAAAAGTTTGTGACCATTAATCATGTAACTGTTACTTTATTAAATAAATATTTTTAATTAATTAAATACATACTTGATTTTTAAATTTTCAAACTATTTACCTGATTTTTGAATTAGGCTAAATATAACACCTGAAATGTGATTTTTTTCCCATTAAGAAATCATATTTAATGTCATTGGAAAAATAATTTTTGTTTAAAACGTTTCTAGTTTACCCTTATATATATTTGTACGATTTCAAAATTAAGTGAGAAAAATTGAATATATTTAAGCAAATTAAGTAATGATATATTAGTAAATAAACAAAACAAAATTTATCTATAAAGAAATAAGATTATATAATTGGGACAAAGAAAAAAGAAAGTCTATACGAATGTGACAGATGGAAGGAGGGCATAACACAAAGATAGGACGGGGCGTGATATTCCTTAAAATATGTTACTTTGGGAATAGGCATGTCAATAGTATATCTGTGCCCCCACCATTTCAACTTAGGAAAATTTGCAAATTACCCGAATTCCCAACTTCAATAATTTGTCGAAGAATACAACAATTTCCTATTTGGAGTAGCTAAAAGTAAGAATTTTGATAAATTATTATTGCTATTTCTATTTTAATAATCAGTTAGTAGCACAAAATAACAAAAAATATTTGATTGGCGAACGGAATGGGAGGTAATTAGACTTTTTGAAACATAAGCAATACTATAACTTCAAGAAAAGTAATTTGAAATTTTTTTAGAGCCTGTAAATGTAGGTTTTTTAATAATGGATTTTGTGAAAAATGATTCAGTTAAGAAAGTGTCATTAAAAAGTAAGAAAAATTGATTTTAAAAAAATGATTTTTTTTTAATAAAAAAAATTGGATTGACTCGAACAACTCAAATCTAGCTAGTTGATCAATTCACTGATGTATCACTATATGCATTGAATAATTTTGTCAATTTAGGTGTCACCGATGTAATATTAAACGAGTCACTTAATTCTAAATTTCGTCGACCCTATTACATAGCACCATTTAAATAGGTATTGTAGCACTAGTTGTGCTAGATAACATTTTTCATATTCAGTGACTTCATTGATATATAAATCGTTGCCTAGCTATGTTAATTGCTTGTCAAGTAGTGCTTTTAAATATTTATAAGTTGTAGACTAATTCTACATTATGTATTATTCATAATCAATGTGTTATAAGTTGGATTTCGATAAAAAGTATTTTGCACGTAAATTCAAAACTTATCCCAAAATTATAATTAAGCCCCTATTTATTATCCATTTTCTCTTCTTTTTTTTCATTATTTTTTTTACAGTACTCATCTTCAATTACATATTCTTTATTAAAATAATATTACAAGTAAATTAATTTTTTTCTTTTTTAAATCACATATTTCAACATCAATCACTATTTCATAATACATTCTTTCCAAATAATGGGTGACAAACACATCCTAAACATTCTTCAAAATTTACTATTCTGAGCAAAATTTTTACCAAACAATGACCGTCGGTCCAAATAAGTATTATTATTCTTTGATTTTTTGTGGGCACCAGCGTACGGATAAGCTCTTGTTCCCTAACTTGTTGGGACACATTTTGTGATTTACTTCCCTCACGATGTTTCAGAGACGAGACGGGAGCCGTTGCGGTTCAACCTTAAGTATTATTATTATTTTTAAAAAGAAGGTGGGGACATGTGGAAAGGCATGGATGGGACACGAGGGAGAGGCTGTGGCATAGTTCAAATGATTGTAGAGAGATTGGGTGTCGGGCTGTCTTTTCAAATGTATCACGCATTAAATGCTGAAAACCACGTTGTTTAACAGTGTGACATGCCGGTCCACGTGAGTTCCCACGTGAATTCCACTCCCTTTGCCCCCGCGAAAACTGCCCTACTTTTCTTAATTTTGTATTCCACTTTATTTTGGCCTTTTCTCTCTCTACCTTCTTGGCTTGGATCGGCTGCTTAAGCCGGTTCGAACTCTTAGCTCCCCTTTCGTCCTCATTTTTTTAAAATGAAAATGAGTGAAATAGTATTTTTAAAAAATGAGTGGTTAAAAAAAAAAAAAAATTTCGATTTACATGTAATATTATTTTATGAAAGATTGTGTAGTTAAAAGTATAAGAGAGAAAAATTAAATGTAATAAAATAAAATTTAATGAGGGTCAAACGGAAGCTTATTTGTTTGGCTTGGCTTGTAAAGATGCTAGATATTGCATTTGATTGAAAGTTACAGAACTCTTTGTAACGACAAAAATCATTACATATTTTCTACTTTGAACTTCTATCTTTATGTCAATTTGAGATTATTTTTTTTCCCTCAAATTTCTTATCTTACTTTCGATTTGAGATGGGATAATGCTATCGAATGTTTAGAGTCAATCTAGACAGTTTAATTAATCAAAATGATCTTAACTTCGTTGGATAATTAAAAGTGCACCGTTAGATAACATTATTTTTTAAATTTTATTTATTTTTTATTTTTTAAAGATTGCATTTCTTTTCTTGACTTTTTTTTAACGTAATTATGGATTTAATTTTGTATAATGTTTCGTCAAGAATGAACTTTATAATAAAAAAACAAAAAAACAAAAAACAAAAAAAATACTTCAATTTATTATACGTTTGAGACAATGCACTCTCTCTAATTTGTACTATTGTAAACTTTGAGATGACAATATTGCACTTACGTTAATTATTTTGCTTTATTTAATCTTTTCTCTGAGAACTAAGACTGCGGTTGGTTTAATTTTTAATTTTTAATTTTTGGTTTCAAAACGGTGCGTTTTGGATGTTTTTCGCGTTTTGAGAATTTAAAACTAAAAATGCTCAAAATGATAAAAAGTCGTTTTGCGTTTTCAGTTATAAATTTTAACTCGTTTCGACATTTTCGAAAACGACAGATCAAACGCGTTTTCGGAAACGGAAAACGAAAAATAGTTTGAAAACGCCAAACCAACCGCAGCCTAAGTATTACACTCAATGCATTGCGCTGTACTACACTATACTCATGAGAAGCATGCTCGTTAGGTTTTCAGAGTTGCAATTGACTGAACTTAAAAATGTAAAGTAATGTTAAACATTATCGTCCTATGCTCGAATTACATGTGCATCAGAAGTCAAGCTAAATTTTAATTTGAACAAAAATCTTGAGAAAGTCTTTAACCATAAAAATAAAAAAATGGATAAAAGGGTGACTTTAAAGAGGCATATTATCATGCTATAAAATCGAATAAAAAGGATAAGAAAATGACAGCTTTGTAAATATCCTTCCGCGTGATAATCACATGAAAAAGGTTTCAAACCAGAAGGGAAGGGTAGGGTAGGGGAGGGTAGGGCAGGGCAGGGTAGGGTGAGGTGGGGTCGGAAATGATGTTACCTGATAATCATCCAGTCATGCATCATGATGTAAATGATTAGTGCCCAAAGCCAAACTGACATAACTTTAGACCAATAATTTAGTAAGAGAAATTTGCATTTAGTCCTCATACTATACTGCTTGTTGCACTTCAGTATTCAATTGAAAGTGATTGATTAGATATAGAAAGGCTGGGAAGGACGAATCGACTCATCTATTTGACTAGCACTACTAGACTGCACCATCGCCACTCAAAAACATACTCTACAATCATCATTGGATACTTTTTACAATAATGGCCCACAAGTACCGTTATCGATTCAACGACCCAATACCTTGATCAGTCGTTACTTGGGTTGGGTCTAATAATTATGAATCATAGGCTCCCAGCCGCCTGTTAGGCAATTTCGAGAAATTAAATTAGAGAAAATTACACTAAAGGTCTCCAACTTATGAGAATTATCTTTCTAAACCCCCAAAGCATATGCCTTTGCAACTTCACTTCCAAGCCAAACTGAGCTCCTCAGCTAACATATGACTCCCATCTCCCTTTTTTAGTCAAAAATAATAATTATTGATAGTTAAATGTGTGTGGGTAAGAGAGAGAAAAAGCAGTCAAATAAATAATTGAGTAATGTTAAAGGCAGACAATATCCATCATTGAGATATATGACAAACCCTCATCAACCCCATCATAACTCTCATCTCTACCCCTCAAAGAGTATTTTTCCCCCCTATAAATTACCCTTTATTGCATCCTCTCATGCCAATCTGCATTCATCATTTGAATTAATCAGTTCTTCTTCTCTCTCTACAGAGCCAGGAACTCAAGAAACTGGGTTTTGTTTTTTTTGGGAAAATGATTTTGGACAAAGAAGATTTGGGTTTGAGTCTAAGCTTGAATTTCCCAGCAGAAAACTGGATGTCTCCTAGCTCTAATACTTCACTGCAGCTGAATCTAATGCCTTCTTGGCCTTCCTCAGGTTGATTCTTCATCTTTTACCAGATCTCATTAAAAAAAGTTAACAAATTCACTTTGTCTAATCTACTCTTTTCCCCTTAAAACCTTTTCTTTTTAACTTCTAATTTTTTTCTCAGCTAAAGGGAAAAAGATTAAATTAAAAATGCCCTTTTTTTTGTTCTGAAACTCAGCATCAACAGAGGAAAAATGATTCCCTTAGAAGGAAAAGCTGTTGATAGTTAGTATCTGAAAAGTTGATGCATTTATTCTTTTTCGCCGACCCCGGCTTTCAAATCCCACATTTTTGTTGTTGTTTAGTCTTGACAAATTCTGTAGCTGGTTTTTCTGAACGTATTTGGCGTGGTTATAGCAGATCGAGAAACCAGGACGTTTCTGAAGGGTATTGACGTTAACCGCTTGCCTAAGGCGGCGGACTTGGAGGAGGAGGCAGGTGTGTCTTCGCCCAACAGTACAATCTCAAGCGTGAGTGGGAAACGAAGCGAAAGAGAACCCACCGGCAGCGATGATCCCGAACTCGAAAGGGATTGCTCTCGAGGCATCAGCGATGAGGAAGATGGTGACGGATCCCGGAAAAAGCTCAGGCTTTCAAAAGACCAATCCGCCATTCTTGAAGAAAGCTTCAAAGAACACAATACTTTGAATCCCGTAAGTGCATGTTCCATATGCAGTACTAGATAAAACTCAGACCCAAGACTGCACAATGAATAAGATTTTAACTTTTTTTTGGTGTTCTGCAGAAGCAAAAGCTGGCTTTGTCTAAGAGATTGGGGCTGAGGCCTAGGCAGGTGGAAGTGTGGTTTCAGAACAGGAGGGCAAGGTGAGCCATTTTCTTCGTCCTTGCTTGGTGGATTTCGAAAAATTTGTGGGTTGTATAAAATATGTGAATAAATAGACGTGATTTACACAGATCATGGATTCATTTGTCAAAGTTAATAGACTTCTTCAGAGGGATTTGATTTAAAACAAAACTACGAACAATGAACCCAAAATTAATCAAGATTCGGAATGTATGATTTCAAATTAATCATAGTTATTGGCTTGGCTAACGAACTTCTTATAAAATCATTTTTACAGGACAAAACTGAAGCAAACTGAAGTTGACTGTGAGTTCTTGAAGAGGTGTTGTGAAAATTTGACAGAACAGAACAGGAGATTACAGAAGGAAGTGCAAGAACTAAGGGCGCTTAAACTGTCACCACAGATGTACATGCAAATGACCCCACCAACAACCCTCACCATGTGTCCTTCATGTGAGCGTGTCGCGGTCCCACCAACCCCGTCATCAACGGCCAAATTAGTTACATCGGTTGAGCCTTTACCGTGTCGTGTAGGTCCTGCTCAGTCCCGTCCAATCACATTCAACCCGTGGGCTGCTGCCGTTCCGCGCCGGCCATTCGATGCCCTAAGCACTCGACAATGAGTTTCTCGTCGATATATCAGTTGACCGGTTGAGCTTGCCGTGTAGGCCTTGTTTAGTCCCGTCCGATAGAGGTTTATGATATTGAAATAGAGGATCTCATTGTATTTTGTTTTAATCGGCCCATCTTCTTTTGTTGACGATACTAGACTAGTTTTCAGTAGTTTTTCTCCATTACGAGGTTATTGGTGGCAAAGAGAATTTTAGGATGTAAATTGTTATCAATTGTTTGTTGATGCTTCTAACACTAATTAATAACTAGGATAATTAACATCAAGAAAGATGTTTAATCGTGTTTGTTGAAAATTAAAATTTAGATTTTAGTCAAAGTTAAAAATTAATAACCACATATTTTGTGAGATTCACAACCTTTTAACGACACATTTCATTAAAATCTGTTAAAAATATAATTTTAATTTTCACCAAACAGGTACTTAATATCGCACAGATTATTGTATTTTGTTCAGTTCAAAATATGTTATATGCAAAAAATGGTATAGTGGTGAAGTGCATTTAGACATTAGATTCGAGCTTGTAGGACCTAGTTACTAGAATCCTAATCGTTGTTGAGTAGTTAATTTATATTAAAATCTATTAGAAGAAAGTAATGTTATCTGTCATCGCTTATTGTCGTAGTCATTCAACATTGCATACACGTGACGATCAGTGATTGTATGTATTAATGTGGTAGTTTTTTTTATTACCCTATGGATCAAATTACTAATTACCACCACAAGGGTTGGACAAAACTCTCGAATTGGGCGATTTTTACTTAAGTTAAATACTCAAACGAGTATCTGAATCAAGAACCGATGAGTTTGGTTCGATTTTCGATTCTAGATCAAGAATCGAATATCTAAAAATTTTTAATTAATTTATTTGAAATAAGCCAAATTATTTTATTTTTTATATAAATTTGCTAACTAGTTAATTTAGCACAAACCCAAAAATATGAATTTCTTATTCCTAATTTTCAGTTCAAAGTCAATTTAATCAAATTTACCTAAATTTTATCCAATTCTGTTACTCTATCATAGTGTCGTTTCCACTGTTATGGAGAAATCGAATTGAAGCTCGACAACGCATCTCTTAATTATTTTGAATTCACTATTTTCCTCTTCCTGGATTTTTAACAATCAATAGAACTCAGCAAAGAGAGACGTAAAACACACATAAGATTGGACTACGTTATTTTGTAAGAGTTAAGATTGAACATATCATTAATTGAATTAATGGAACTTTGTAAATATTAAAAAATTTAATTATACTACGAAACTTAGGAACCGAATGGAACCAAACCGAACTGACCAAATGGAACCTAACCCGAATGGTTCCATAATTAAATTTGGGCCCGATGATTCCATTTAATAAATATTCGAAAATTTCGAGTCCGATTCAATTCTCGTTAAAATCGAACCGACCATGTCCAGCCCTAATACCACATGTATGCTACGTATGGTGATTGCGGTAGTGAGCGTTGCAAATAGTATTATTCCTTAGAATATAACTTGACATATTTTAAATTTTAATATATATATATAATGTTAAATTAATTAATTTAATTTCCATTTAAATAAATTTGAATGTTAATTAGCATACATGGGCGTGAAAAATGAAATACATTCTTGAATGTGAAATTCTAATTAACTTATAATTAACATTAATAACACAAAAATACATAAACGAATATGAATATAAATTCAACGAGTGTGATTGTTAATTGATTGAGAATTAATAATAGAAAATTCATACACTAATGAAAGTACATGGGTGAAATGAATCGGTCAAATAGACATGTACACTAATGGTAACTAAATTGTTAAATAGATTAAATACATATTGAAAAATGAAAAGTAAGATTTTATTAAAATAATTGAATTATAGTATGGCTAAAATCATCCAAAAATGATTCTTACTGGATGTGATATTTAGTTCCAATTAAGTAAAATTGAATGTTAATTAGTATACATGGACGTGAATAATGAAATGCATTCTTAAATGTGAAATTCTAATTAACTTATAATTATAATTAATAACACCGAAATGGAAAATGAGCATTAATTAAATGAGTAAATGTTGATTAATTGAGAATTAATAATGGGTCATTCATACATCAATGAAAACAAAACACAGGTTGAGCGATTAATAACACCGAAATGCATAAATGAAAATGAATATTAATTAAATAAGTGAATGTTAATTAATTGAAAACTAATCATGGATAATTCATGCATCAATGAAAGCACACGAATGAAGTGAATTCTAATTAACTTATAATTATAATTATTAACACCGCAATGTATAAATGAAAATGAATATTAATTAAATGAATGAATGTTAATTAATTGAAAATTAATCATGGATAATTCAAACATTAATGAAAGTACACGGGTGAAATGAATTCTAATTAACTCATACTTATAATTAATAACACTGAAATGCAGAAACGAAAATGAATATTAATTAAATGAGTAAATGTCAATTAATTGAGAATTAATAATAGGTAATTCATTTATTAATGAAAGCACACATATGAAATGAATTTTGTCAAATGTGTTGTACATTGATGGTAACTAAATTGTTAAATAAATTAAATGTATTTTGAAGATGAAAAGTAAGGTATTATTAAAATAATTAAATTACGATAGGGTCGAAAAATTGATTCTCACTTGATGTGATATTTAATTCCAATTAAGTAAAATTGGATGTTAATTAGTATACATAGACGTGAATAATGAAATGCATTCTTAAATATTAAATGTGAAATTTTAATTAACTTACAAGCAATAACACTGAAATGCATAAATGAACATAAATATAATTCATAATTTACAATGGGTAATTCATACATTAATTGAAAGTACACGGGTGAAATGAATTTTAATTAATGTATAATTATAATTAATAACACCGAAATTCATAAATGAAAATGAATGCTAATTAAATGAGTAAATGTTAATTAATTGAGAATTAATGATAAATAATTCATACATCAATGAAAGCGCACAAGTTATATATGTTTGTGAAATGTACATGTACATTGATGTAACTAAATTGGGTTAAATAAATTAAATGCATATTGAAAAATGAAAAGTAAGATATTATTAAAATAATTAAATTATAGTAGGGCTATAATTGTTTAAAAATGATTCTCATTAATGTGATATTTAATATATTATTTATATTACACATATATAATATGTAATTTAACAAAATAATTATTTATGTGTAATGAAATATCAAATGATCGAAAAAGATATCATGACATTTATTTAGTAATATTGTACTAATTAATATATCATATCATAGCTTTTTTCATATTTAAATTTATGAAAATTCCCACTTGTATGTGTGTGCTGTGAAAAAAGATGTGAAAATTGATGTACTTATAGTATCTTTCTAAATTTATTTATGCACAAAACTTTAAGTATTGCTTTATTATTAAAGAAAACAACTTTAAAGTGCAACTAAGTGAAGAAAATTCTGTCTTATTTTTTTGACAAGGACAAGTTAGGTATATTAGCATTTTTTGAGATGACATGTGGTCCAAAAAAAGTGTTCTGATTATGTATGAGCGTGGTGACTAATGATATTTTTGAATGATGAAAAATATCGTTGATATTTTCTATATTTTAAACACTCCACTATTGTGTTTCACATACTGTCAAAGACTACTATTTTTAATATGTGTACATGAATATTAGGAAATATTAGATTCATCATCTTTGATGCCAAAAAAGGAAGAAGAAGATCCATCTTCTTTATTTAAAGTTCATTAGTAGATAATTACTATGAAAGCTAAATTTTCAAAATATCCTTTCAAAATTCATCTTAACCCACTCCCGAGCTAGTTTGACATTACGTGGGCGTTTGAATAAGTGAACGATATTTGTAGATCATAAGAAATGAGTGAATAAAATTAAAGTCCGACTTAAAATATAATTTATGAGTTACATTTTAGGTTTCTCAAATATATTAATGTATTTTTATCCGATTAACATAGCTACTACTTTCTTTGTATCTCTTGTTATGAGAAACAGAGAAAATGAATTTATTTATGAATTTCACACTTTTACGTTATCTACCGATGACGATAGATATTCATCCTATTGTTATTTTTACCATTTCAATCCTTTTTTTTGTGAAAATATTGAAATTTGCCTGTTGAAACTTTATGAAACTTTAAACTTTAGAACTTGAAAATTTAAATTCCTTTATTGTCAAGATCCTCCATGTCAAGTCACCAAGAAAAATTAATAATGCGGAACATACATTAATTCTATAGGAATGTTTATTTATTACTGGATCTTGAATCTTGAAACTTCAACTGCAATCTTTACGTCTTTGGTTTATTCACTTTTAATCTTGAATTTTGCCTCATTCGATTCTTTAATTCTTGTTCTTGATTTTGTTTCTTGATCTACAGTCGTGATTCTTGAATTATTTCTTATTGATTTTAGATTGTGGGTATTAGATCTTCCTCTTCAATATG
This sequence comes from Olea europaea var. sylvestris, assembly GCF_002742605.1. Lineage (NCBI taxonomy): Eukaryota > Viridiplantae > Streptophyta > Magnoliopsida > Lamiales > Oleaceae > Olea > Olea europaea. The sequence goes on along the minus strand of NW_019256525.1, from coordinate 284,758 downwards.
TTTTCTCTTGTATTCTTGTGTTGATGGAATGCCACAAAAAATATATTGTTTTATATGAATTGGGGACTTAATCCTATACATAATTTCCGTATGTATTTCTCTATTAGGAAGTACAATTCTAAAGGAATCTGGTCTCTACACATGATTTAGCCTACACTTTATTTAGATACTCTAATCCCAACAATTTAATTCTTTATTAGATCACTTTAATTTTGAGCTTAATTTTAAGATAATCTTATACACAATTAATTACATATGTATGCCCACATGACAAATTAATAATTTTTCAACAATCTCACACTTGGGACACATGTTTCTTTATAAAATGTATATAACCTTAAAATGTCAAAATTTGTGTTATCGTAACTAAAAGCATCTCCAAACATCTTGTATATCAATTATGTCAATATATGATCAAAGCGGTATTCGTTACAAATATTATAACTAAACCATCAGTGGTCACGTATATTAACACAATCAAATAACATAGATCAAGTGTGGATGTGTAGCATGAAATTTACATGCAATGTGATTCAACCATGCCCATTTCCAACTGATCCTACCTTATTCTTTAATCAGATCAATCATAAATTTTAATTAGAGCGGAATTGAACTAAATACTTTATGTATGAAATAAATCGAATATCCATAAATAGAATTATGTGCCTAAAACATACAACATTCGAATACAAACTCCTACTAAACTGAAATATCATCAAAAGATGCAACACTCATGTGAGCAGTATGCTCATGAAAGACCTTGGGCGATAGTCCTTCAGTAAGTGGATCTGCAATTATAAAGTTTATCCTAATATATTCCATAGACACCGGAACACTCTGAATTATTTACTTAATAACTAGAAATTTGATGTCTATAAATTTTGACATTGTCAAGTTTGTGGTAGAATACAAGATTGCTATTCTCATCGAATAACTAAAGTGGTCTTTCAGATGCATCCAAAATGTACAATCCGGTAAAAAATTCGCAGTCATATTCCAAGATTAGAATTAGAATATCTAATTGGTTTGATTATCCTGAATGTGATCATTAGTTCTCTATAAGTACCAAATATCCTAATTAGCTACTTTCTAAATATCTATCCCAAAGTTATTCAAATATCTTCCTAACATTCAAACTATAAATGTCATGTCCAGACGTATGTAAACATTAGTTGAAGCACAGAAAATTTTCTATATTTTCCTTTCTTTAAGTTTATCATTGGGGCATTAATTGAGGCCAAACTTGTCTCCCTTAATAATAGAGGTATCACCTAGTTTTACATCTCTGCATCTCAAATCCTTTAAGAATTTTATCAATATAGCTCTTTGTGATAATCCAAATATAACCTGAAAACGAACTGAGCACATTTGTATTTCGGACACAAAAGAGACACCACCAAGATCTTTCATTCAAAATTTCATGATAGAAATCTCTTGGTTTCGTGCAATAAGCCTATATTATTTCAAGCAAATAGTATATCATCGACATACAATACTTCCAAAAATATGCTTACTCTTTCAAAAAATATGCTTATTCCTACTGTACTTGTGGTATACACTATCAACAATGTTATCTTTAAACCAAATGAGATAATTATTTGATGAAATTTGTTATACTATTGACGGAAAATTTGTTTAAATCCATAGATGAATTTCTTTAATTTGTAAACTATCAAATGTAGCACAAGATCAAAATGTGTTAAAAGTGCCATGATAGTCCTAAAAGATTCTTTCATAAAAACTAGAAAGAAAATCTGTTTAAAGTCAATGCATTCCTTTTAAGTAAAGTCATTTAAACAAGACACGCCTTATATCTCTCTGCATCACCCTTCGAATCCCTCTTGAATTGAAATATTTATTTACAACCAATGGGTTTCACATATTCAGACAATGGGATGAGTCCCCAAACGTCATTGTTACTCATGAACTTTATCTCTTTTTTCATGGCATCAATCCATTCTTAAAAATTGTCTTTTTCTTTTTTAATGAATTTCCTTAATGACATTTGTTTTTGTAATTGTTGACTTTGTTCTTTTGAAACAATATTTTGATTCTGTATGGGAGATTTTCGTAATATTGTCTTGATCTAAAATTGCTTCTTGAACAAGACCTAGATTAAGAATTTGTCCGCGGTCCCGATCATTGTCAATTGCTACGGAAGAGATATATACACATTCTTCTTCAAAGACAATCCTTAACCTGAAAACCTTATCTCCTCCCACAAATGTACATCATCAAGGAATCGAGCATTTCTTGTTTCGAAAATTGACCTAATAGTGGGATCTATAAAATTTATAATCCCTTAACAGTTATTTTACTTGAAATTTTATTGAGAATTTAAGCTACATTCTTTAGTGTTTTAATGTAGAGAGATTCTGGAGTAGTGTGAGACGATTTCACATTCATCTAAGAATTTAGCAAAAGGCTCTGACGTTGTTTTCCTAATCCATCATAGTATTCACCACCACGGCCATAACGAGAAAATTTGTCTATGAACATAATAAATGACCGTTGATCATTCCAAGAAGTTGAAATGAATGGCCTACAGGTTTTCGTATGAATTAGTTTTAAGACATTCAAAGTTTCATTGGCTCCTAATCTCATTATATTTATTTATTTTTCCTTAATGTAATTAACATAAACACCTAAGTCTGAAAATTTAAGGGGATCGAGAATTCCTTTTGACACAAGATTTTTTTCTCTTTGAGAGATGTGTCATAACCGCTTGTATCATAACAAAGCAAAATTCTCATTGGTTAATTTATGTTTAATATTACGTGAATTCACATTCAAGATTTCTTTATAAGAGGCAACCGTCTCAAATAGATATATGTTATCATATCCAGATAAAGAATTGGTACCTACAATATTTGAATTAAGAAAAAGACTAAATTGACTATTTTCAATTAACAAAATTAATCGAATTTGTTCAATGTAGAAACAGAAACCAAATTTCGTAAAAAAGGATGGTACCGCAAATGTCTCTTTCAAACCCAAATAACGAGCCTTTAATGATAATCCAAAAATTCTTATAGCCCCAATTTTAATTGATTTGTTATTGCCCCCACATAGGTGAATCTTTCAGTATCAATTGGATTTAGGCTGTTTGGGTAACCCCGCATGGACAAGCTTATTTGAATAGTGGCATCGAAATTTATCCACAAAGTGTGTCTAGGTATTGAAACTAAATTAACCTCTGAATGAATTGAAATGAGAAGTGTACTTGACTTTACACGTCAAGAATGGTATATAGTACACTCTCCTTTTATTTATTTCCAAATTTCACAAAAGTAACAGTCAGATGATTAATCATTTTCAACTTTTGCTGTTTCTTCTGAACTGAACCAGATGCTGTTTTCTTATTCTTTAACTCGTCAATAGAGATACTTGCCAAGTGAGTACTTCCAGTTTTTTCTTGCTTTAGACTTTCTTCTTTTTGTACACAATATGAAATGAGCTCATTAAGAGTCCACTTTCCCTTTTGACAGTCGTAACTGACATTAAATTAGCTAAATTGTGTAGGAAGAAAAATCAAAACCATATACACGAGCAAATCATTAGACATCATAAACTTTAATGTCGTTGGTTTTGAAGGAAGATGAGATACATCCATGATATACTCCCGTATATTTTCTTTAGCGTTATACTTTGGTGACATCAAGTTTGTCAAAAGCAAACTAGTTTCAACCTTATCGCTTTTTTGTAAAGCGTTTTGGAATATTTCTTTAAGAAATTTCTTGGACATTACCTTCTTGTGCACAACACCCCTAAATGTTACTGGAATTTTACGCATCATGATCATAAAGCTTATGCATTTTGAACGGTCCTACTCATTAGAGTCCCATTTTATTAACGGAAACTCTTATCCATAAGAGCAGTGGATTGTTTCAACTTTAATGCAAGGGCTAGATCCATATCGCTAAGAACGATACAAATGTTCTCTTTCCAATTCTTAAACTTTGGTTCAAGTATAAGAATTGAATTGATATTGAAAGATATTGTAGAAGTAGATGAATTAACCTAATCGAGAATCTAATTCTAAATAACATGTTTACGTGAAAATTCGTATTGGACAATCAATAATTTCAAATAATGGTAGGCCTTATCACAAGGGATGGAGCACGACATTGATATTTAGTTTTTGGACAGAAATATCAACTCGTAAGTGGTATTCTTGGTGTAGTAATCAAACATTGACAATAGATTTGGTCAAATATCAAGTGTATCTTTGAACCGACTCAATGTTCACATAATGAAAATTTTTACAATTGTCACGTATTTATTACTACAGGTGTGCAAAAAATTTGGCCAAATATTGATCTTTCTTTGAGCCGGTGAATATTTGCAAGAACTTTGTACACACGACCTTTCTAATATTCCAAATAAATTAGTTTAGCCAAGAGAGGTTACTTTTGTAATATGTTGTTTCAACTAATTTATTTTAGAAAATTAGTAATTTGAAATAAATATTTAGTACCGAAATTTAAAATTGATTTCCCCTTTATATTTTTATTTTTTTCTTTTAGGGCCAAAAGAAAAAAAAATAGAAAAAATAAACGCGAAAGCTGGTGCTACTAATCAGCTTTGCAACATTGGTCGTGCTGCCTTATGGCAGCCGTTAGTTTCGAACCAAAATTTTTGAAAAATTTCAAAAAAATCTGAATTTTTGAAGTTTAGGGTTAAAATTCATATCTTGAATTAGAAAATCTAAATTATAACTTTTAACCCTAAAATTCTATCTTGAAAAAATTCTGAATTTCAAAAATTTATAACTAAAATTCACATTCCAAGTTGAAAGATTCCAAAATTCAATATATGAATTTCAGCAACAAAATTCTTCCTTTAATTTCAATGACTTAACATGGAGTCAGCTCTGATACCACTTATTAAAATTTTATGAAACTTTAAACCTTATAAAACTAGAAACTCTAAAACTTGAAAACTTAAATTTCTTTATTGTCAAAATCCTTTATATCAAATCACCAAGAAAAATTAATAATGCGGAACATACCGTAATTCTTTGGGAATGTTTCTTTATCACTAGATCTTAATTCCGGATTTTGAATCTTGAAACTTGAACTGCAATCTTTTTCATCATTGACTTCTTTACTATTAATCTTGAATTTGATTCCTTTGATGCTTTAATTGTTGTTCTCGGTTTTGATTTTTTGATTCATAGTCTCTACTCTTGAATTCCTTCTTTTTCATCCTTGATTGTGAATATTGAATATTCTTCTTCAATATGTTTTTCTTGTATTTTTGTGTTGATGATATAATACAAGAATGAGAAGTTGTATATGAATTGGGGATTATAACCTCATATACAATTTTTCATATGTATTTCACTCATCATGAAATACAATTTTAAAGAAATATGGTTTCTATACATATAATTCGGCTCACACTTTTATTTAGATGCCTTAAGCCTGACAATTTAATCCTTTATTAGATCACTGCTTAACTTTAAGATAGTTTTATACACTTAATTACAATATTGTCAAAACTGACCCGACTCGATCGGTTCGATCGATAAAATCAGGAACTGGGCCCAAAATCGGGCCAAACATGCCTAGTTAACCGCTTATGACTAAGCCGCTTAAAAACCCACCGAACCAATAGCAGTTTTATGGTTTTCCCATTTTTTCAGTTTAAAAAATTTCAACTTCATGAATGGGCCTCATAAACTTCAATTCAAGAGGCCATAGAGAAATATTTGATGTCATGCTCCTTTTATGGATGCACCTATCTTAAACGGTTTCATAAACTTCCAATATGAAATAGTGGCATAACAAAAACGTTAAAAAATTATGGGATAATGAATCTAATTAACAAAGTATTAATATGAAAATTAAAAAAAATTATTATTTTCATAGTATTTTATTATTTTTGTATGTATTTATTGCATCCAATTCGATCTCCGTTCGACCTCCATTAAACATTTTGACCATTTACCCTTCACATTATTCAGGTCGATGATCGGGTCGATTTTCAAAAAATTGCTTAATTATATAATTAATTATATGTAGGCCAGGTGACAAATTAATAAACAGAATTTTGCAACTTGTATATAAAGGATTGCATAACATTAGGTGGGGGAAAAAAATTGGATAAAAAAATTGATTATATTTTAAACTTATAAATGTTAGAAAAAAAATTGGATAAAAAAATTGATTATATTTTAAACTTATAAATGTTCGAAAGGCACGTGGCATTATGTAATTAACATAATCATACGTACATGTATTAAGGTCATTTCCAACGTTGCCACTTGCCAATTGAGTACAATCTAGGGTTCCTAATATTCTCCGATTCAATTCCCAATTTTCTCAAAATTGAGGCCCAAGATTAAGTTCTGATCGTCTTCTCCACCTTCTTACGCCGATCAATACGTCCTCCCTTGTATGTGTTTCAAAATTTTTATTTTTAATTTCCTTTGCGTTCGAGCCATATCAACCAACAAATCTTGATTATGATATATGATACATTGCATGTTTATATGTATAGAGATGATTATTGTCAATTCAGGTTTGATTTGTTAATTTTCCTTTTGGGGATTAATTTTTTTCTTTGTTCTTTGAATTGGGGGCGTATAGTTGTAATTGAATAATTAGGGTGAAAACTATGCACATAGAGGATTTGAAGGAGGAGGAACAGGGGGAATTATCCGGTGGTGGTAAGCTGTTGTGTAAAACTGATGGGGATATGGCGGTGTCTCGGGATGCGAAGAGAGTTTTGGTTGGAGCTGGGGCGCGAGCGCTCTTTTACCCGACGTTGCTTTACAATGTTCTCAGAAATAAGATTCAGGCTGAGTTCCGGTGGTGGGATTGGATTGATGAGGTATAATTTCATGTCTGCGCAGACAGCGCAGTCATGTGCATGCATTACTTACAATCTTGTTTATTTGGAATGCGCATATGGATTTTATCGCCATCGTGTTTGTTAAATAGTGCCAGACGACTCTTTGCAAATTATCAGTACCTGCTTGAGAATGATCAGCATCGAGATGCTTGAGATCACAGTTTGCACTTTGCAGGACTGTTTTTCCCTTCCCCCTGTTTTTATTTATTTTTTATTTTTATTTTTGGTGGGGGTGGGGGTTTTACCGATAAGGTTAAATTACTGCAGAAGTACTAGGAAATGTTAATTTTGTGCCTTGTTTTCTTTTACCTTATTGGTAGTTAGTCCACAGATTTTGTTTGAATTTAGAAAGAGGTTGGATAATTCGATTCTAATGGCTGTTAATTGAAGCAAAAGGACCCTGCCCTTTTATTTGGTAATGTTCAAATTATTTTTCTTTAATATATGGATAAGAGAATGAGAAGCATTTCTTAAAGCTTGTAAGAAGTATAGTGTGTGCTAACAATGCATATAGAGTCAGTCAAGTGTTAATTGCATTTTTTGGTTGTAGATTCTTAGTTTTGGAATTAAGTTTGTTTAAAGCTTTTATTTTGATTTGCCATATTTGTTTTGGTGAATACTTATTTAATTCGTGTCTTAAGCACCAACTAATTTCATTTTCCATATTAAGTTTGTATTGTTAGGTGCTGTTCCATTCCCATCTGATGTTCATAGGCTAAAGGAGCTCGGCGTTTCTGGGGTTGTCACCTTGAATGAGTCATATGAGACTTTAGTTCCATCGTCTCTATATAAAGTGAGTTCTCCCTTGCAGTTCCACTACTTTAACTTCGTTTTATACTATGATGGGCTCCTGGAAAACTCTGGCACCATTTCCGATGGATTTAATAAATTTTTGAAACCTTTTTACTGGTCTGAAGTTTAAAAAAACTTCATGCATGGGACTTGGAAATACAACTAATTTTAAACTAATTATAGCTGAATATGGTGTGAAACTGATTAAAGTTTTTACGGAAACTTTTTAGGGAGAATTTCTGCCTGGTTATTTTCTGAAATATTGGAGTGTGCTATGTTCAATTACTGTAAGTAATAATTTTATGCCATTTGTTGTGGTTATCACTTGTGAGTTTGTTGAGGAAGTAATATATTTAATGGACTTTAACTTATGAGAGAGGTTTGATATCAACTAACGCTCCTGCATCATTTCTGCATTGACACTCGTCAGTTATTGGATTTTGTTTTATCATTTAATTTTCTCGTATAACTAAAATTAAATAATGCAACATTTTATTTATTTTTTATTTTTGTTTTTGAGTTGCATGACTGAAGTCTTGAATGGTCGACGTGTGTAATATCTAACTGCTATAAGAAGAGCTATAATGTTTGAAGTTGTTTTCTATTCTTTTCACTATAGCTATTACCTTTATAACATTGTTCATTACTTTTTTGAATTATTTTACACTTTTGGTGGTTTTGTTATTATTTTTTGCTTCCTGACAAGTTGAGTACATTTTATTAGGCTCATGGTATCCATCATTTGGTGCTTCCCACGAGAGATTACCTCTTTGCTCCATCCATAGTCAATATATGCCAAGCTGTAGATTTCATTCATGGTGAATATTCTCTTTTGGTATTAGTTTATCATATTGTGTGACTCTTGTAAATTGAACAATTTCATGCTTCATTTTTACAATCCCCAACTTCTGGTGCTTGTTCATTTTTCTCTTTAAACAGTATCGTTTCAGTATGAACCTAATTGGTATTTTGGTTAATGGAGTTAGAAAGCTATAGTACAAGTCAGTGTTCTTTCTTGAAAAAACACTTTCTTGAATATGAACGCTTTATTTGGTCTTTATCTTCATAATTTTGCGTTCAAATGATGTTCATGTACGGAAAGTAAAGAAATTCTTAAGATGGAGTTGCTTTACATTATGAATAGTTGGATGGTTCAGGGCAGATTGACAGTTTTAATGCAATCGAAGACTCATATTTTCCTATAGATGTTTATCTTTGAAGATTTTTGTAGTGCTTCTTGCCTAGTGTTTTTAAACTTGGAAAACAATGAGCAATGATTTGTCAATTTATTTCAGTTAATTTATTCTTTATGCGGTCCATCTTATGTTGCAAATGATATATATTTCTTCAATCTTATTCTTTTTTGTTTTGTGTTAAAGAGAATGCATCCCAGAGGCGAAGTACATACATCCACTGTAAGGCTGGTCGGGGACGCAGCACAACCATTGTCATCTGTTATCTAGTGAGTTGGTTAATTAATCTAGTTATAATTGATCTTTGCTGTTTCCTGTTCTCATAATATTTTTTAATGTGCAGGTGAAGTATAGGCAGATGAAGCCTGATGCGGCATATGATTATGTGAAGTCAATACGACCAAGGGTCCTCTTAGCATCTTCCCAGTGGAAGGTTGGTTTGGATTTTCTGACTTTTTATTTGCCTTGCCCCATATTTCTGCAGTTCTGTTATACTGTGTTTTTTATGCAAAACAAAAATTGAGTAGATGCTTGAATTCAGCTTCCCTGTTGGAAAATTTTGTCATTTTATTCACATATGGTTTGAATCCCAAATTTTGTGTTTGTTGGCCCGCCTTATAAAAGAATGTATAACAATTGTAGGCTGTCCAAGAATTTTACCATCTCAAGATGAATGCTAATAGCTCAAGCCAGTTGACTGGTCTATCCCTAAGTCCAAGGTTCTTGGCTAAGCGAGATCTCTTTGCATTTGACGATGGCTCTGTAGTTGTTATAACAGAGACAGATGTTGATGGATATGTTCGAGGAGACGAGCCTGGAATTGCTGGAAATGAGATATGGGCAGATGTGAGTTTGATATACCGAGTTAAAGTTGCTGGTGATGCAGCTCTGGCCAGACTCTCCGGACTCTGGTTTATTTGGAATTCTCGTCAAAAGATTTCAAGCAAGAAGCTATCTAGTGATGGTGGTTGTGCAGTTAATGGAAGCAACTGGAAAGTTTAACCGTAGATGTTTAGTATGTATGTATGTATGTTCTTCTGAGTTGTGAATATCTGGGTTCTTTATATAGAGCAAAATACTGGTCTCGAGAAATCTGTAAACGTTCCCTTCGTAAATTGAGACTCGTTTCTTTCTGAAAATACTTTTGCTTAAGAACGAACTCTGTTTCATTAAGCAACGGTTCAATTCTGTGTGCAATTTGCCATTCAGGACCATAGTTACAATTAATATTTGATGTATATTTCAAATTTTGAATTAACGAGTAAATGACCTTGCTAGCAGAAAGTGCAATAGAGACTGGGCTGAGACCAAATCCATTTCAACATAAATGGAGCGAATAAAATTTTATGGAAATATAAATTAAAATCCATTTTGTAGTTCAACAAAATCTTAATATTCCAGACATATGAATTGGCTTCATTACAAAAACACCAGTTTTCGTGCGGTAGTTTCGGTAGATCAAGGCATTTGCAATGATATCATATTTTTTTCACATTTTCTTCTTTCTTATAGTTGTTAAGGGTAAATCCAACATCGAATAACGATTAAATAAATTCACTGTATAATATAAGGACTTTACTACTTTTAACGAGGTTGATTATTTTATCATAATCGTGTTTTCTCTCTCTCTCTCTCTCTCTCTCTAAGGTGGTTGTTATGATGCCGACAAGCGAAATGATTGCATTTGTGGACGTGTTTGGTTGCGGCTGGAGATGGATTAAAATGGATGGGTGAGTGAGCTTGGTTGAGGAAGATGGAATGACACTCGTCAGTTATTGGATTTTGTTTTATCATTTAATTTTCTCGTATAACTAAAATTAAATAATGCAACATTTTATTTATTTTTTATTTTTGTTTTTGAGTTGCATGACTGAAGTCTTGAATGGTCGACGTGTGTAATATCTAACTGCTATAAGAAGAGCTATAATGTTTGAAGTTGTTTTCTATTCTTTTCACTATAGCTATTACCTTTATAACATTGTTCATTACTTTTTTGAATTATTTTACACTTTTGGTGGTTTTGTTATTATTTTTTGCTTCCTGACAAGTTGAGTACATTTTATTAGGCTCATGGTATCCATCATTTGGTGCTTCCCACGAGAGATTACCTCTTTGCTCCATCCATAGTCAATATATGCCAAGCTGTAGATTTCATTCATGGTGAATATTCTCTTTTGGTATTAGTTTATCATATTGTGTGACTCTTGTAAATTGAACAATTTCATGCTTCATTTTTACAATCCCCAACTTCTGGTGCTTGTTCATTTTTCTCTTTAAACAGTATCGTTTCAGTATGAACCTAATTGGTATTTTGGTTAATGGAGTTAGAAAGCTATAGTACAAGTCAGTGTTCTTTCTTGAAAAAACACTTTCTTGAATATGAACGCTTTATTTGGTCTTTATCTTCATAATTTTGCGTTCAAATGATGTTCATGTACGGAAAGTAAAGAAATTCTTAAGATGGAGTTGCTTTACATTATGAATAGTTGGATGGTTCAGGGCAGATTGACAGTTTTAATGCAATCGAAGACTCATATTTTCCTATAGATGTTTATCTTTGAAGATTTTTGTAGTGCTTCTTGCCTAGTGTTTTTAAACTTGGAAAACAATGAGCAATGATTTGTCAATTTATTTCAGTTAATTTATTCTTTATGCGGTCCATCTTATGTTGCAAATGATATATATTTCTTCAATCTTATTCTTTTTTGTTTTGTGTTAAAGAGAATGCATCCCAGAGGCGAAGTACATACATCCACTGTAAGGCTGGTCGGGGACGCAGCACAACCATTGTCATCTGTTATCTAGTGAGTTGGTTAATTAATCTAGTTATAATTGATCTTTGCTGTTTCCTGTTCTCATAATATTTTTTAATGTGCAGGTGAAGTATAGGCAGATGAAGCCTGATGCGGCATATGATTATGTGAAGTCAATACGACCAAGGGTCCTCTTAGCATCTTCCCAGTGGAAGGTTGGTTTGGATTTTCTGACTTTTTATTTGCCTTGCCCCATATTTCTGCAGTTCTGTTATACTGTGTTTTTTATGCAAAACAAAAATTGAGTAGATGCTTGAATTCAGCTTCCCTGTTGGAAAATTTTGTCATTTTATTCACATATGGTTTGAATCCCAAATTTTGTGTTTGTTGGCCCGCCTTATAAAAGAATGTATAACAATTGTAGGCTGTCCAAGAATTTTACCATCTCAAGATGAATGCTAATAGCTCAAGCCAGTTGACTGGTCTATCCCTAAGTCCAAGGTTCTTGGCTAAGCGAGATCTCTTTGCATTTGACGATGGCTCTGTAGTTGTTATAACAGAGACAGATGTTGATGGATATGTTCGAGGAGACGAGCCTGGAATTGCTGGAAATGAGATATGGGCAGATGTGAGTTTGATATACCGAGTTAAAGTTGCTGGTGATGCAGCTCTGGCCAGACTCTCCGGACTCTGGTTTATTTGGAATTCTCGTCAAAAGATTTCAAGCAAGAAGCTATCTAGTGATGGTGGTTGTGCAGTTAATGGAAGCAACTGGAAAGTTTAACCGTAGATGTTTAGTATGTATGTATGTATGTTCTTCTGAGTTGTGAATATCTGGGTTCTTTATATAGAGCAAAATACTGGTCTCGAGAAATCTGTAAACGTTCCCTTCGTAAATTGAGACTCGTTTCTTTCTGAAAATACTTTTGCTTAAGAACGAACTCTGTTTCATTAAGCAACGGTTCAATTCTGTGTGCAATTTGCCATTCAGGACCATAGTTACAATTAATATTTGATGTATATTTCAAATTTTGAATTAACGAGTAAATGACCTTGCTAGCAGAAAGTGCAATAGAGACTGGGCTGAGACCAAATCCATTTCAACATAAATGGAGCGAATAAAATTTTATGGAAATATAAATTAAAATCCATTTTGTAGTTCAACAAAATCTTAATATTCCAGACATATGAATTGGCTTCATTACAAAAACACCAGTTTTCGTGCGGTAGTTTCGGTAGATCAAGGCATTTGCAATGATATCATATTTTTTTCACATTTTCTTCTTTCTTATAGTTGTTAAGGGTAAATCCAACATCGAATAACGATTAAATAAATTCACTGTATAATATAAGGACTTTACTACTTTTAACGAGGTTGATTATTTTATCATAATCGTGTTTTCTCTCTCTCTCTCTCTCTCTCTCTAAGGTGGTTGTTATGATGCCGACAAGCGAAATGATTGCATTTGTGGACGTGTTTGGTTGCGGCTGGAGATGGATTAAAATGGATGGGTGAGTGAGCTTGGTTGAGGAAGATGGAACGTTTATACTTCTAAATTATTTTTTATATATTAATATATATTTAATTATGTAATGTGTTATTTATTTGTACTTTTAAAGAGTTATGGGAATTTATTTGCATTTTTTTCTTATATTTTGTTGTTTTACTGCTTCATGTTATATTTATTTATTTAAAGAAAAAGGGCAAATTTGTCATTTGAACCCGAGTTTTGCTGTGTAATGCAAGGTCGAAGATGTATTTTGCTAACAAAATATTAGGATAAATTTGTCATTTTTCGCAAAGATCATTTTCCAAGAAAGAAAATAATTGAATTAAAAAAGAAAGGCTTTAAAATAACATAAAATGGGCTAGAATAGACAATTACTAGTTCTCTATATACGTAAAAGAATTAAGCTAAATGTACATCCTTGCCTATGTGAAGGAAATCTGCACAGTGATGTGATGGATGGATTGAAAATCAAGAGTGTAGATCTTGCCATGTGAAAGAGTGCAAAGGAAGGTGTATAAGAGAGTGTATATGTAGCAAGATTGTACATAGAAACCAAAATCTTTAATATTGGTAAACGAGGACTCGCTCGTGTGGACTATGCCTTCACACGTGGGTCAGGTTTCTTTCGTGTCTTTCTCGTGCATGTTAGACGATACATTTTGACATAGTTAGAACACAAATTGTAGTTATTGTGGTATTGTACAGTAAAGTACACAAAATTTTCATTTTTTTTCTTCTATCAAATACTAAGAACACATGATTACTCGACAAATTTTATTAAATGCGGACTTCCTTAATCTTCTGTAGTCACACACAGTCGTGCGTTCCCTTCTTATCCTGATGTAATAGTGGATTCAGGGCTACATATTCTTCCTGTACTTTGCCAACCTTGATTTCACCTAACTTCTCTTCTTTCATCAAATCAAATGCTTTGCAGAGAGCCATCTTTGCATAGAACAGTGCCACACCCAAGAAAATGAATGCAAGAAGGCCTAACACTGCACAAAGTACAACCACAGATAAACATTGGAAACATATTCGGGAATTAATAGTCTGAAACTCAAAATTGGTCTCTATGATCTAATCTAACAAACTTGGTTACTTTGACACTTGGAGGATTCTAAGAAGAGGGCTTACCATTATAATTTGCTCCGAAGTCGAAAAATTCTTTGTTATGCAATGTTTCAGATTGGCTTCTAATTCCAGCATCATCACAATCACCAGTCAAGTTCCATGTTAATGAGAGTCCAAAGCTATTATCAGACAAATATGGACTATATGAAAATGGGATTGCAATAGTTTTCATAGAATCACACGAAATCGGAGGGGCAAACGATGATTCTACGACGTAAACATGATGGTTCGATCCACTGAGACATGGAACTTGCAGAAAAGAATTCGAAAGCTGGGACGAGCAATTGATGTATTTGTACTCTTTTGGAACATAGTAGTAACTGAATGGAGTACAAGAAAGATTCAGATTCAAGAAAACTTCAGGAACACAATTTTTGGGATCAATAAGGTCAAGTTTTCTGGCAGCCCAATTGGTGGACTTGACAATTAGATCACCATAAGTTGGAAAATGAATAAATGTTTTGTTTTGTTTGAAAAATAGCTCAAAACCAGGACGAACACAGTGATGTGGCTGCTCGTCCTGGATACGGGATTGGTATCGAAATCCAGGAAAATCTTGGATACTAATGATAGACGATGGGTTATTAGGTTGGTGAGCTTTCGTAACTAGAAAAACATAGGAGAAAATTGTGAAGAAGATGAAGAAATCCATGAAATTATGAAGAAAACAATGTTACAATATAAGGATACTAATGTTTGAAGTGGTCCAACAATTTGATGTCTAAAATAGAATGACAAAGGGGGAATTGTAAACAGCCTGGCGTGTTTGACCAGCAAGGTACTAGGCCTGCCTAATATTCTCCTAAAAGTTAATTATGAGTAAATAATTGCGCATTCTATAAAAAATATAAATCGATATATTTAATTATAAATGAAAAATCAGATATCTAGTTAAATTGGGAACAAAATAAATCAGCTGTGCAAGTTGGGTTTTTTTTTTTTTTTTTTTTTTTTTTTTAAATAAATTGAAAAACGATTCAATCTTGACATATATCATATTGTATTTGTATAAACTTTCAAGTAGGGGTTTCTTTCAAGTTGCAATGACTTCCAAGTCAATGCATTTGTCAAACTTTAAAGAAGTTATTTCTTCCAATTTGAGTTTGATTACATCATATGAAAAGACTTTGGGGCATTTCTCTTCTCTCTCTCACATCCATCCCGACACACGTTTTGGTATTTTATGATAGTAGGCACTTTTGGTACTAATTAAATTCGATTTTAACATAAGTTAAAGTCAAATAATTAATATTAATCATATCTTTCATGAATTTCACAATTATTCAATCACACATTCCAAAAACTTCTATCACAATCTATTAAAAAAATTAATTTTAATCCCCACTAAAAACTTCTGTCATATTATTGCTACGTAAATTTATGTAACACAAATTGTGCTAAATAACATTACTTTTTTTATTAGCCAGTCATAACATTTACGGCTTGTTTGGATAAGTTTAAAAGTTACTCAAGTTTACTTTTTAAATAATTTATATAAGTAAGTTACTTCTTTTCAATTTTAACCAATGACGAATAATATTTAGTGATTTATACTAAAACTTGATTCTTGGGGCTGGATATGGTGGCAGCGGCGATAGTGGTTGGTTTGATACTCTTCGAAATGGTGATTTGTCATTTTTTTTTTTGGGTTCCCTAATTGTGGGATCCCATTAATTTGAAGCTTCTCGATGCTGGAAACGAATTAGCCCATTATAGTTTAGCCAGTTCGGGTCATGTAATTTGAGCTCGGCCTGCTGCAGAGCAGCACCTGATCCAATTTTACTCTTACTAGATTCAGCCCAACTTGTCCCTATTGCCTGGTGCTGTGAATGTAGTACTTCATTTAAATGCTGGTGAAGGGACATTTCTAAAAAAATTATTTTGATAAGTTACCTTAGTTGTACTGTTCGGCTAAATGTGTTTTCTAGTTTTTTATTTTGAAAAACAGTTTTTCAAAATAACAAACCAAATATCTTTTTAACAATCTTAAAACAGATGCTCAAAACAGAAAAATGATTTCAAAACTGAAAACTAAAATACAAACAAAATGAGTTGTTAATTTTTGTATTTGCTTCATAACATGATTCAAAATGATAAGATTATAACAACTCTTTGATATTTTCTAGGTTCTGAACTTAAAATATGTTTAGTTCACGAAATTGTAAATGATTATTGATTTTACCAAAAGTTTGTACCTAAAGGAGATGAGGTCAAGATGTTGATCGTGCTGAGATTTGGACTTCAAGCTGATCACGAATAGCTCCAAAGTACCCAATGCAAAGACTAAGGTATAACCTCACAGTCTCTTCGATGCTCAAGTCAGCAAATGTAGAGAGACAAAATATATCGAAAAGTTTTTAAGCAGACGTAAATCAATAATAATGCTGTGTGGATTATGAGGTCAAGGTCTCGTGTTTATAGTATATTAGAAGTAGATATATAGCGTACTTAGGATGCTTAGGGGCTATAGGTTGGCTCAAGTATCACGAGGCCGTATCCTTGTGGGATTGCAAGGTCAAGTAAACATTCTAATAGGAGAAGTTTAGTCTTCTTTGGATAATGATAAGACTAGGTAGAAGTATATTAAGAGTGGGTGATCACTAATACCTGATTACACCTCAACTGTTTAGGTGGTCGGTACAATGCGCGTGGAGGTTGGGAATAGACCATAGTGAGGAGAACAAGAGTGAATTATCTAAATGATCATTGAACTTTACAAAAAATCTTCACGGGGTTATTGAATTTTAAAAATCACCCAATTCATCACTGAATTTTGCAAAAGATTTTCACAGGATTACTAAACTTTAAAAATCACTCAATTCATCACTAAACTTTGTAAAATATTTCCACGGGGTAACTGAACTTTTAGTAACCCCTGAGAAACATTTTACAAACTATTTAGTGATGAATTAAGTGATTTTTAAGGTTTAGTGACGAGAATATCAAAATTCTCTCAAATATATACAAAATTAGTTATTTGTATTTGGTATGAGATACTTGAGGATGATAATATTAATATTTTAACAACTTGTTAACATATTACTAAACATGTTTTTTTGATGTGATCACCAGTTCAACAAACTATATATATCATCCAATAACTTGCTTTGACAAAATCATATACATTCATCAGTAGATTAATTTTCAAATATAAAAAATTTGACTGATTAATGATTGGACAAGTTGTATTAATATTGACTAGCCAAAGAGGTAACCAACATTATGAACTTTTATTTCTATTTACCTATGGCGAAAAATATACACATTGATGTACAAATAATGGGGTCATGTAACGTAATTTTTCGTGTATCTTAACACACCATAAGAAAGTAATTTTTCGACTTACCTTTAAATTTAACATCACACATTGATTAAAATATATATATATTGTTTTTGGTCATGCATTCAAGTGGTGCAATTTTCGTTAATAACGAAAGGAAAATAAGAACTTTATGCATAAGAACACCTAGTATGGTCCTTCCGACGATCAACATTGTCCATTTTTTTAGCATGCATGGCTTGACGAGAACATCATAAAGTTTGGCATAACCAATTATACCATACTGGTCGTCGAACTTGATAACTTTTTACATTTTCTTATTACGTTATTTAAAAAAATAAAAAATGACAATATTATTTTACTAGTACACATTATCACTTTTTATTTTAAGAGAGGTTCATACAATCAACTATATACGAGCTTAGACTAAGGTAGGTTAGCCAATGGTGCAACCTGTCCCAAGAGGTGTCGTGTTTAGACTAGATCTAAATCTGAACATCTCGATTTGTTTTACGATTGCAGCTATGGGGATTTACATGAAAATAGAAGAAATTAACGATTGTCAAAGTCAAAAATAGGATGAGAAGCAACAATAAAATCAATTTAAAGTAAACATGAAACCTCAACTGCCTGACAACACGACAAAGTCAGCAAACCAAACTGGAGAGTGCGTACGAGGACTGGGAGAAGAGTGTAGAATTCAAGAAATTATCAAACTGATCAAATAAAGAAAGTGTTTTTTTAATTAAAGAGCAAAGAATACTATTATGAGTTTGACCAATAAAGTTGACTTCAACCTATTATCACATGGGATTGAAACAGTTATTTCAATCATTTAGCCCTCTTTGACTATTAATTGGGAAAAATAAAGTTTTGAATAATATTTTTTAGAAGAATGTATGATTTAAAAGTATGAAATTTTTTTTTGAATTTACATGAATACTATTTTATTGTGTGAATGAGTGGTTGAAAATGAATATATAAAAAGAATTATTCTGCAGGTACAGATTTTTTTACTGATTCTCCTTGTAATTTGCTGTTGTTAAAAATTATTTTTGGCAGCAGCCAATCCCTCTGAGCCAACTGTGTTTTCTGTATAAAATCTGTTAAAAAATATGTACTTGTAACATTTTTCATAGAAAAAATAGTTTAAAAATAATGATTGTCAAATAGGGACTTAATGCATTCAACAATTTTTTTAAACATAATAACCAAAAATAGAAAAGGATAAGAAAAAGTTAAATTCGAATTGTTGCACTACTATGGAGCTTTAACACATGTTTGGATGTGATTATAAGTATCGAGATCTTTATTTTTATGGTTCAAAATATGGGTCATATAAATTTAAATGGTACATTATTATTTATCGTCCAACTAAATAAAAATGCTTAATGTTGGAAATTGTTTATCTTCTTTTTTTCTTTTTAGAAGTAAATTATGAATTTACAACGTGTCCAACAATAGGTTATTTTGTCTAGTTGGATGACTAGAATAATACGGTAAATAATTTTTCATGTAGTGTCATGAGCAAAAAAAGAGAGAAACATCCAAAAAAAAAAAAAAAAAAGAGGAAAAAAGATTTAATTTGCAAAATATGTTCAAACTTTAAACGTGCTAGTAATCGTAATAGTCAAAAAGTTTTACGTGTTGCTTGTGTAATAAGTATCTAAACTATGTTCAAAAGTTAATAATAATTAAGTATCCAAACTTAAAAGTTATGTTCATTTTATTCTTGAAAGATAGTCTTCTAATATTCTCTCCTAATCTTAGTAAAAATAATAAATTTTATGAGAAATTAAACATTTAGCTTTCAATTGTTAAAAGCCACTTTTCAATTAATTTTAGAGGCCAACTTACGATTTTTAAAGAATTTAAAGTTATTTTAGAAGTTTAGTAAATTTTAAAATATTATATTATTAAGTAAGAGTGTGTACTATTTGATAGCAGATTGTGTAAAATTGTAGTTTCTGCTTCTGGCCGGTTTACTTGTATATTACTTAATCTAAGAAATTCACTTTATGTCTTAGGTTTATTAGGTCACATGTGCAAAAAAGATAATTGAAGTTCAGTTAAAATTTTCAATTAGACGGACTATGCTTTTATTTTGTAACTTTATAAATTTTAAGATTTAATATATGTAATAGAAGTGAAACATAATCTCAAAGAGACAATATGTAAAAGAAAATCAACCATCATTGGATCTATTTTTAGATTTTCGTTGGTGTTTCTCACTTTTTTTAGTGTTTGTTGCTTTTTGAATTTTTGTGAATTTCTATTAACTTTTTTGGTATTTGTCACTTTTTCGAATTTTTAATCTATTTTTTATTGTGTTAAATGTGAATTAGGTTTTATGACACTAAAAAATGATTTTAAACGTGACAACACAATATTTTTTACTTTTAAAACAGTTTTCACATGATTTTTCAAAATATTTTAAGCGTATATTTTAAGTTGCCTATTAAAATCCTTGTTATGGGCCATGTCCATTAGGAAGTATATAATCAATAGAAGAAATTACACTTACTCCTAATTTTAAATTTATCATTTCAAAAATTAAAATTTTATTTTATTCTTTCAATAAGGTTCTATTCATTTTCCATCCAAACAAAAGGTCATAGAAACTTCTCTAGCACCATCCTTTTTCTTCGACTGTCGATCACTTCTCGTGCACTTTAGGATGCATCAATGACGAGCCCTGCACAAAAGCGCTCGCTCTTTGCTGCTATTATAAGCAGCGATAAGCCGCATTGCTCCTCGTTCAATTTACATAGCCCCTGCGTCACTTAGTGATGGCAAAAATACCTACCTCGTCCCGTCCCGAATGGGGCAAAAAAACTCTCCTCGAGTGGGTTGGTCAGGTGGGGCTAGGCAAGGCAGGGTGCCCCGTCGTGGGGTGGGGCGAGGATGCTCCGTCACGTAAAGGAAAAAAAAGATAAAAATAAGGGCAAAAAGTTGCCCCGCCCCCCGCCTCATCTAAGGCGAGGTGTGGGGCGGTGTGAGGTTTGGGCGAGACAAGGTGAGGATACCTCGACCCGAACCCGCTCCGTTGCCATTCCTAGCATCACTGCTTAGCCGCAGTGTTAGGGTGGATTTTGTTAATGATTGTTTGTAGTCTACAAATGGTGGTTGTTAGTGGTGGTAGTGATGTGTCACCGATTTTGGATAGTGCATGTGGCAGTGAGTAGTGGTGAAGTGGAGTGTATCGAGATGAAGAGCATTTGTGATCATTTGGTGATTGTAATCAATAAATAATATGTGATCTAAAAAAGTGTAATTGTACTAAATTTGTAATTGCAACTCACAATTTATGTTTTGTGATTGTGGTTTTCTACGATTTGTGATTGTGACCATAATTGTGTGCTATTATTACCTTTTCTTATTATTGTGACCTTGACCTATCATTAAGTGATCACAAACGTGATCATCTAATTTTTGAAACTTTTTCACAAGCTTCTTATTTTTGAAAGTGTCTTGAAACCTTTATAATTATGTATTTCTTCCTTCATTAATATGATCTTCACAAGTTTATTTTTTTAAAATAGACATCATAAATTTCATATCATAATTTTTCTTCTTCTTTATGTGGATTATACCACATAAAAAAAAAAAAATTGGTATGTGATAAAATTTAGGTATTATTTTTTCTAATATACTTATGAGAAATAAACAAGAAAGTTTGTGTGATTGTAAAAATTATCCATAACATGAGAAGCTTTTGCAGTCCGTAAATTTTCCTTTATTTTTATATTTTTCTCTAAATAAAGATAACGTGGGCATGTATGCAATTGTTTATAATTGATATAATTATAAAAAGATAGAATCAAGTAATGGATAAGTGAATATTATTTGTGGATCCCATAAAACGTGAATAAAAATAAAAAATTCTAAAAACTAAAAATATAAATTTCAAAAAAATAAAATTCTAAAATTCTTAAAAAAATAAAAATTTGATAAAATTCTCATAAAATTAAAGTGAAAATTTCAAAAAATATTATTTTTAAAAATTATAACTCTAAAAAAATAAAATTTAAAATAAAAAAATAGTTCAAAAAATTAATGATATATATATATATATAAACACAAACCAAACGGGCCTTAATTTTTGTATCTTGAAAACATGATTCAAAATGATAAGGTTATCACAACTTTTTAACACACACACACTTATAATTGAAAATGAATTCAAAATTGAAAAGAAAAACACAAACCAAACGGGCCTTTAATTTTTGTATTTACTTGAAAACACGATTCAAAATGATAATGTTAACACAACTTTTTGATACTTTTCAGCCTTTGAACTATAAATATGTTTAGTTTACGAAATCGTAAATGATTATTGATTCTACCAAAAGTTTGCACTTGGATGAGGTGAGTTCGGGATGTTGATCGAGCTGATTACATATAACGCTCTAAAGTACTCGATTCAAAGGCTAAGAGGTTTAGTCCTTCCGATAATTAAGTCAGCAAATGTAGAGAGACCACCGAACATATCAAAAAGTCTTTCAGCGAAAGGAAAGCAATAATAATACGATGTGAATTATGAGGCTAAAGTATTGTAATTATAGTGTATTAGGAGTAGATATGTAGTATTCTTAGGGTTCTTGTGGGCAAGGTCGGTTCTGGGCACAGGTAAATGAGGCATGTGCCTCAGTCCCAAAACCATAGGGGGCCTATTTTGGCCCAAAGATTTTTTTTTTTTTAAACATTAAAAGAAGGAAAAGGAAAATAGTTTTTTCATTAATTGTGAGATTATTGAAATATTTGTTTGTTGTTTTAATGTCGAGTTTTAAGTTAGCAATATGTTGTATAACACACCGTTAAATTTTGCATTTACGTTGATTTTGGGAGCCTAATTTTTGAACTTCGCTTCGGACCTCAACAATTACAGGACCGACCATGTTTGTGGGCTATAGATTGGCTCGAGTATCAGAAGGTTTTATACTTGTAGGATTGTAAGGTCAAGCAAATATTCTAATAGGAGAAGGGTTAGTCTTCTTTGGACAACGATAAGGCCAAATAGAAGTCTATTAAGAGTAGGTGATCACTCATACCCGATCACCCCTCAACTGTTTAGGTGGTCGGTGCAATGGGTTTCGTGTGGACGTTGGGAATTGACCATAGTGAGGGGGACAAACTACCAACATCTTGATATTAAGTTTTGATGAAGGGTGCAAATTATCTCCAAGGTTGAAACAAAATAATATGAAGGTATGATCCTAGTCCTCGAGATATAAAGTCCTCAGATCAATTGCCAACACACACCATTTTTGTATATTATTTGTTAACATGTGATATTAGGCTATGATAATCTTATGTTGACACAATTTTACTCGTGCTTTTTTAAATATTTCTTATATATTAATCTAAATATTTTGTAAGTTTAGGTTTGACATTGTAGTTTCACAACTATCTTGAATATACACGTTAATTTAATTTCTTTATGGTCTTGCTTATTTAGCCCTTGTTTGTTTTTAATTTTTTGTCCAAATTCAATTCATTTTTAGACCATTGCATCTGTTTCAACAGTGAATTTTTGACTTCTCTTCTCACAGTAGGTCCTAGGTGCTGATAAACTTCTTGATAAGGAACCTGGATGTCTTCGCCTGGAAACACGAAGACATGGTGGGAATAGACCCAAGGCTTAGCTGCCACCACCTGAACATCAATTCTTCCTGTGCCCCGCATTGGCAGAAAAGGTGAGCCCTCAACTCAGAACGATATGAAGCACTCAAAGAAGAAATCGACAAATTAAGCCGCAGCGACTTCATCGGAGAAGCCATCAATCTGAAGTGGATATCCAACCCAGTCCTCGTGAAGAAACCTAGCGAAAAATGGAGCGTGTGTGTGGATTTCACAAATCTGAATAAGGCATGTCCTAAGGACAGTTTCCCTCTCTCAAGGATAGACCAACTGGTGGACTCCACTGCTGGACACGAGCTCTTAATCTTCATGGATGCATACTCAGGGTACAACCAGGCACCCTTGTTCTGACCTGATGAGGAATCCACATCGTTCATCATAGACAGAGGATTGTATTGCTATAAGGTGATGTCATTCGGATTGAAAAATACCGGAGCTACATATTCGAGGCAAATCCAGAAAAGATAAGGGCCTTATTGGAAATGAGATCACCTCAGAAGCCAAAGGAGGTCTAAAGCCTCAATGGTCAGATAGCCGCACTCAGCCACTTCATCTCCAGGGCCACTGACAAGAGTCTGTCCTACTTCAAAGTCTTGAAGCAAGGAAATAAGTTCTAATGGACGGATGAGGGGGAGGAAACCTTCCAAGTGCTGAAGAAACACTTAGGAGAGACATCCCTATTATCCAAACCTGAACCATGAGAACCCCTGCTGCTGTACTTAGCGGTCTCAAACGAGGCTGTCAACGCGGTCCTTGTCAGAGAGGAAAACACGCATCAATTGCCGGTATACTATTTTAGCAAAGCACTACTCACAGCAGAGACGCGCTACTCAGTTATGGAAAAGCTTGCACTCTCCCATATTATAGCATCAAGAAAATTGAGACCATACTTTCAGGTCCATTCGATTGAAGTGCTCACCAAATTTTCCTTGAAACAAGTATTGTAGAGAATAGACGCTTCGAGTCGTTTGCTAAAATGGGCAATAGAGCTCAGCGATTTCGACCTACTATTCTGACCCCAAAATGCCATCAAGGGCCAAGCCCTCACAAATTTTGTGGCTGAATTTGCCAAAGTCCCAGAAATGGAGGCAATAATAGAACCAGCCGAGCCCCCAACATGGAACCTATTTGTGGATGGATCGTCAGAAGAAACTGATTCCGGAGCAGAAATCGTTTTGGAAAGTCTAGAGGGTCATAAGCTAAACTGCGAAGTTAGGTTCGGCTTCAAATCCTCAAACAATGCTGCAGAATATGAGGCCTTCCTAGCAGGCCTTAGACTAACGAAAGAAATGCAAGTCAGAAGGCTCTTAGCAAGTAGCGACTCGCAGCTTGTGGTGAGTCAAGTCAACGGAAAGTTTGCAGCCAAAGACAGTGGTATGACTGCATATCTGAAATTGGTTCTGAACCTAGTCCCTCACTTCGAGAGATTCGAACTCCTTCAAGTCCCATGTTGATGCCCTGTCCAAATTGGCTAGTAACTGGGATTCAGAGTAGCTAAAAGTTGTCCCAATTGAGCGCCTACCGAATCCCTCCATCTCTGGAGGCAAAGAGGTACTATGGATTGAATGCACCCCACTTTGGATGCAACCCATCGTAGCCTACCTCAAAGATCATCACTACTGGCCTCGAAAATCGAATGGAAGAAATTGAGGAGAAGGGCTGCTTACTTTATTATCCAAGATGAGTTGCTCTACAAAAGGGGCTTCGCCTCACCACTTTTCTGATACGTCAGAGGGGAAGAAGCCATGTATATACTCAGAGAGATCCAAGAGGGAGTCTGTGGTAACCACTCTAGAGGAACAGTTCTGGCGCACAAACTACTTCGACAAGGTTACTTCTGACCAACCCTGAAAAGGGACTCTTGCTAGTTTGTTCAAAAATGTGACAAATGTCAGTACTTCTCAAACCTTCAAAGGTAGCCTTGTCAGAGTCTCTTCGTGGTGACCAGCCCATGGCCGTTCGTCAAATGGGGCATCGACTTTATTGGGCCGCTCCCAAAAGAGAGAGGAAGCACTATTTTTGCCATCGTTTTCATTGACTATTTCACCAAGTGGGTTGAAGCTGAACCTCTAGCAAGAATCACTAAAGCGAACACCAAAAAGTTCGTTTGGAAGCACATCATTTGCAGGTTCGGCATTCCCCACTCTTTAGTGTCTGACAACGGAAGGCAATTCGATAACACGAAGATGCGAGACTTGTTTGACGAACTCAGCATAAGGAAGGACTTTTCAACACCTCATCACCCCCAAGCAAAAGGGCAAGTTGAGGGAGTGAAAAAGACTATCAAGCATACCCTGAAAAGAAAGCTTAATGCCTCGAAAGGGGCATGGGTCGATGAGCTTCCCCATGTCTTCTGGGCCATTCGAACAACCAGCCAAACTGCAACAAGTGAAACACTCTTCTTCATGACCTACGGATCTGAGGCCACAAGTCCTGTCGAGATGGGTGTCCCTTCTCATCGTCGTATACATTTCAATGAGATCGGCAACGACGAAGCTTGAGTGTACGAACTTCACCTCCTTGAAGAAAGGAATGATTGCTCCCAAATAAAATTGGCTAAGTATAAAAGAAAGATGACCTATTATTACAACTCCAAGGTCAGAAACTGAACTTTTCGTCTGGGGAATCTCGTCCTCAAAAGGGTCTTTCAAACATCGAAGCGAACTGGGTCCTGAGTGTTTGGACCGAACTGGAAAGGTCCTTATTGCATCAGCAAGGAGTCCCGACCCGGTACTTATGAAATAGAAGACATGGCAGGGAAGGTACTACCTCATCAGTGGACCATTGAACACTTGAGGAAGTACTATCAGTGATGTGTATGTTCTTATCCGATCTACGTTGTCCAGTATTATAACATTCTGTGTTGAAAATAATGTAAGTTATAATACAATAGTTTTCCATTATGTTATGTGGTTTAATGAATTGGTGCCTCAGCCCTTCAGTGCTTTATATGGGTCAGTTCTTCCATCATCGACTGGTTATTATTGATAAGTAATGCTTAGTATTTTCTTGTTACTAATCAAGATACAAATAGTTCAACATAAATGTAAAAGGGAAGAAGCAACAATACTTGGAAAAAAATTTTAATTTCATTAACACCAATATAAATTACAAGAGGTGTGTTGAAGCCATTACAAAATATTCCTATTCTATTGGAGGGCGTCTTCAGCTTCAGCATCTGGTTCGACCTCTTGGGAGGCTTTAGTAGCTTCATCAGCGGCCCTGTTAGGTCGACCTCCAGTAGGCTCACCGAACTCTGCTTCCAGGGATGTCAGATCCAGAGTTGGGTAGACCTCTCTTAGGCGATCCAACATTGTTTGGGCATTCCACGAGGCCTAGAAGTTGGCGAAATCGTCATACAATGGATGTTCTTCGAAGTGATCAATAAAATTCTGCACTGCTGACTCCCCCCTCGCCTTCACCTCAGCCTTCAGAGATTTGATCTCCTCAACCTAGGCCTCTGCCCGTTGCCTCAACTTGGCCTTCTCTTTATTGGAGGCTTCCAGAGCCTCAGTGGCAAGCCAGTGGTGCTCGTTGGCATGACCAACTCTCCTTGTCATCGCAGCCACCTGACACTCCACTTCATAAAGCTTTTTCTTCAGCCTCTCTATCTCCTCATTGGCCCCCACTAGCCGGCTTTTGCCTCTTGCCTTGCCTTCTCCGCCTCCGAAGCCTTGGCTTGGACGGCCCACACCACGTCCCTATAGTTTAGTGCCTCCTCCAGACGCTTGGCTAGATCCTCCCTCTTCGCATTGAGGTCGTTGAACAAGCTCTGAAGTTGAACACTTGTACTCAAGGCCCGGGCAACGCAAGCACTGTTGGCAGCTACCAGGTCTTTGGTAGTGCAGAAGACTGTGTGGTCTTTCCACTCCTCGGTCCAATACTCGCTATGGACCAGGGCAACGACGACCGTCTCTGGAGGTAAGGCCTCCAACACCTTTCTCACTGGCTCTTCTTTATTGGTGCCCAGAAAGTTTACCTCTTTCTCCAGACGAGCCCTCTTCCTCCTCTGCTGCCCCGGCACTTGTGTGACTGGGATGGCAGCAACTGGGGGTCGATTGAAGCAGCAGCAGTAGCAGTGGCAACAGGGGCCGTCGTCCTCTCTCTTATGGCCACCCCGGTGGGGATTGTTGTTTGACGGAGGACCAGGACAACCCTCGCCACCGTGGGCCCCTCCTCCTCGTCCTCATCTGTTGCGGGCTGAAGCTATTTGCTCGCAGCCACTAAGTCCTCCGTTTGCTTTTTATAAGCAGAGGAGGAGGTCTTCAACGCCCTTGCCTCGGCCAACATCCGTTGGATTGTTTTAAAGTCAGGCCTCACCGGCCTCTTCTTGTTAAAATCGTCTACTGCAAAACAAAATGGGTTAGCATGTGCAATGAGGTTATAAATTCTTTACAATAGGAACACTCCAGATAATTACCTTGGGAGGCCATCAGCTCGTGCGTAACGAAGTGGATGTTCTTCCTGATAAGCTCATTATGGGACCTCTTCTTCAGCGGAGGCTGATAAACGATGCAGATTATATTAAACTCTTCGATAGAAAGCTCGCACCGAGGAAGAGTATCTACAAGAATACCAAATAGTTAACTTCCGAATTGATGCGAAACACAAAAAATCACAAGGCTCCAGTACTTACTAAGTGTTGAATACTTTGTGTGGGTCATAAGCGGCACCATGGGGTCCCCCTCCATTTTGTCCCATCTCCCAGAGGCCCAGCATCATGAGCTCTTCCATTCCTTGATGGAGCTCGACAAATCGAGTACAAATGGACTGTGAAAACCCCATGAAGTTAGGTAGTGCCACCCCCATCGCTACTTTAGGGATGTACAAAGTCTGAAACATCGAGAACGACATCTCTATCCCAAACGACACCTCCTTCCATAACATCCATAACCCCATCATTTGACTCCAAGAGTTGGGGTTCAGTTAGGTTGGGGCCAGGCCATAGGTCCTCAAAACATAGCGAAAGAAAGGATGGATCGACAACCTAAGACCAGCCCTAAATAACGCTTCGCTCACTGCTACGCAGCCCAGTCTAAGGTAAAAGACTCGCTCATCAGACTCTAGCAAAATTAGGCCCACACTGTCCAGGATCCTATTCTCCTTCCTAATCTATCGAGGTTGGCAGGCTTGAGTTTAGAAAGGTAATCAAACGTCCTCTAGTGTATGAAAGTGTCTACCAGGCTATCAGACCACCTCTAAATGTTCTCCCCCCCTAATATCGCATCGGACAATTTCGAGGAGGTCGTCAATACTGGCTGGTCAACCCTCACTATCTCCAACTTCCTCCCCGAAGCGTTACTACTCTCAGAAGCCATCTTCATAATTCAAAAAACGTGAAAAACTAGAGAAATACTTATTGAAACAAATGGATTGGGGTTTCCTACGATCAGAAAATGAGAAATGGCCCTCTGAAAGTCGTCGAAAACTGAAAATGTCATCGAAAAACACTTGAAGATCGTCGAAAAACGCAGAGAATTTTAAGAGCGCGGAGAGCTTGATTTCGCAAAAGTGAAAACCTCTAATAATGCTCAAGTCTCTCTTTTTATAGGACACTCCAGATGATCTCCGCCGTTGAATTCAAACAATGTTAATCTAGATCGCTCATCTCTTCACAAATCTGGATCGTTGAAATGAAACGCCAGATTCGATCAACGCCCAAGATCTGACTGTGCCTTACACGCATGCTTAAAACGCGTCGTCTCGAATAGCGACAATCGTCAACAATATGTAGCTGCAGCAGCCCTTTTTTTGGGAACAGGCAGCACGTCCAACCATCGCCTTGGAAATACGTGACAGCTGTCACATTGACTAACGTCAGAAGACGCGTCAGACCAAGGGCAAACCATCCCAATTCGCCTCAGATAAAGCCCTTCAAATAGCTTTACAAAGTTTCGACGCACCTGACACAGAGATCCCTGTGGGTCATCTCCTCGGACGCTATATTCTCTCCTAAGCTTCACAAAACTTTAACCATCTTCCAACGCGTTATTCTTTATGGGTCAGCGCATCGGTGGCAGATGAGCTCTTCACCCTGTTTTACAAGTTTCAATGCACTTGACGTGGAGTCTAATGTGGGTCATCGCCTCGATCGCTACGTTCTATCAGCTTTTCCAAGCCTTAACCATCTCCCAACGCGTCGTCCCCTGTGGGTCAGCGCACCGGTGACAGATGAGCTCTTCACCCATCTTCAAAAGCTTTGGCGCCACTGACGCGGAGTCCCCTGTGGGTCGCCACCTCGGTCGCACGATCCCTCAGTTTTACAAAGCTTTAGCCATCTCCCAACATGTGGTCCCCTGTGGGTCAACGCACCAGTGGCAGATGAGCTCTTCACCCTACTTTACAGGTTTCGACGCAACCGAGAGAATGCCCTACCCACATCACCTCGTTCATCACTTTGCCTCAGCCAACAGCTATTTAGCACGTCTGCTTACTTCATCCTTTCACATCAGCACTTCATCAGAATCCACAATACTTTCTCTAAGGCCAGCATATACAATCGGGAAAGCAAGTCCACCCATGATATGAAAATTTATGCCTGAACTTGGGGGGACCACTGTTAAACCCCTAACTAAACCACTTCGGAAAGACTGTCACACCACTCCCACGTGTCTATCCCCTAGCTAAACCATCTTGGACAACAGTCACGCGCACTCCCCAAAGTGACACATGTTCACCCGAAATGGTTTCGAAGTGATCCCCACTCCAAACAACCTCAACATGGCGCGTTGCAAGGTGAATAGTAGATCTACCGAAGCAACCGAAGTGTCCCTCAACTCCGAAACGTTGAACACTTCGAGGCACTCCCTTAACAGATTCCTTTGTCGCCACTGTCAGAAAGATATAGGATCCCCTCTGCCTCCAAGGATCAATTGATGTGACGTCTCTATAGATCTAGTTGATGTGACATATTGACTTTATGTCAACTCAATTCAGAAGAACTAATTGTCCGCCCACTCTAGACGCGGCTGATTGACGCCTATGAGCGGACGCCTCACACCATCAGATGAATACACGTGTCCCATATTTAACGGTGTTTTATGTCTATAAATACCCAAGCTTTGGCAAGAGACAAAAGTAATGAAACACAACTTAACTCTTCATACTAAGAAATATATATATTCTTCTCCTCACTCTCTTGCAAAACTTGAGCACTGTTCCGAATACCTTATGCTGACTTGACCGTCGAAGGTATGCGGCCGCCATCACCACCGCTGGTTCCGACCGTGTGCTTATGACCGTGCGTTGTTGCGCGTAAGGAGAACTACGTGGAGTAGCTATCTGTTGGTCACGTGGATGGTCCAATTCTCGAGGTCAACAGATGGGCGCCGTCTATGGAAAACTTTCCGTCCAAAAGTTCTACATTGTCCACCGAAAAAGCCACCGGCAAACTATAACTTACCCTGAAAAGGGCACGTTCTTGAAAAAGAACAAAGTCAACCTACAAGGTTCTTAACACCCTTGAAAGGATAAACAAAATGAGTTATAGTAATTAAAATGCAAATTTTGAAGGGCACAAGGATGCCTCTGAAGAAGAGGTAATCAGGACCAATGTCACGCATTGGAGACCCCATCACCGGCGTCACCGAGGCAACAAGATAGTATCGGTCACTAAAGAAATGGCTCAAATAGCTGCCGGAATGAGGGAATTGTCGCTCAGAATGTGGCGATGCGTGAATTTATATATATATATATATAGTTGGTATTGGATTGTGTGAGAATCGGTGAAGTGGTAATTTCTCGTACTTTGTTTTTAGCCTTTTTACCTATTTATTAGAAAAATATCAATTAATTAAAGAAATCCACTTATGTCTTAGATTTCAATGGTAAAGTTTCTTCATTCCATAGTTCACATTACAAATTGGAACTTCTTGAAAATGAGAGTTTTTGGTCAGGATATTACCATAGAAGTTTTCACTCTTAAAATTTACAAAATAAAAAACAAATCTTGTATTTCAATCCTACCATTTTTTCACCAAATCTTGCTTATTTTGAAATAGACACAAAAAATAAAATAAAATAAAATAAAATTGCGTGAACTCAATTTTTAATCAAATCCTTAAGAAGTGGATACATGTCTAATTTGAGCAACTTGAGAAAATTAAACGAACTATAACTTACATATTTGTGAAACAAATTTGAATGTAAGCTTGATGTTCAACTTGAACTAGAATTCGAAATCTCTTGTAATAGGATTTTGACTCTTGTAAATGATATTATGTTACGAGGACATATGACTCTTTTGATATGAAGATTGCAAGTTTTTGTTTGAACCAAGACTCCACAATGAAATTTGTAAGAAAGAGTTAGAACATTTTGAGTGAATTACCCCAATGATCACTAAACTTTGCAAAAAGTTTTCACGGGGTCACTGAACTTTGAAAATCACCAAATTCAACACTAAATTTTGTAAAAAAAATTTACGGGATTACTGAACTTTAAAAATTACCTCATTCATCACTAAACTTTGCAAAATATTTCCACGGGATAACTGAACTTTGCAAAAGATTTTCCAGAAGTCACTAACTTAGGAAATCTTTTGTAAAGTTCACTGGTGAATTGGGTGACTCCGTGAAGACTTTTTACAAAGTTTAGTGATCATTTGGGTAATTCACTCGAACATTTTAGATAAAGACTATGCAAGTCCAACTATAAGATATTCGAATAATGTCATCTAGCATTAGTGATATTAGATTTACAATCTATATAAATATTTCTGGATCAAGATTGCACACTGTTTTATTTGTCAATCAATCTATCACATGTGATACGATTTTAATATCATGTAACTGTCACTATTATATGTGACAATTATTTCTGCATTGAAATGACATGTGTAATGATATATTTGTACTATAGACGAAAGTGTGACACATTATTACAGTTACAACATTAAGCCATGTTACTGTTTATTAGTGCTTTTGAATATTTGGACACCTCTTATTTGTTAATGTCAATTGCCAACACACGCCATTTTTGTATATTATTTGTTACCATGTGATACAAGGTCATGGTAATCTTGTGTTGACACAATTTTACTCATGCTTTTAAATATTCTTATATATTAACCTAAACTTTGACTATGAAGTTTCACAACTATCATGAATATACACGTTAATTTAATTTCTTTATGATCTTGCTTATTTAGCCCACGTTTGCTTTCAAATTTTTGCCCAATTTCAATTCATTTTTGGATCGTTGCATCTATTTCAACCGTGAATTTTTTACTTCTTTTCTCGCAGTGGGGTCTTAGGTGCTGGCAAAAAAAGGGTCAAAAAGTGGACTATTCTCTTCAAATATTTGAAAACAAACAGGGCTTAATCTAAAACTTTGTATAGAATCATAGGTTTCAACCAATTATGACCTTGTATGGTCCTTCTAATGGCCAACATGGTCCAATTTGTTCTACCATGCATAGCTTGAAGAGAACATCATAAAGTTCAGCACAACCGACTATACCATATTGGTCATCGAACTTGATAACTTTTTACATTTTTTATTACGTTATTTAAAAATGTAAAAAGTGACAATATTATTTTACTAGTACATAGATTATTACTTTTTTGTTTTAAGAGAGGTTCACACAATTAACTATATACAAATTTAGACTAACGCAGGTTAGCCCGTGGTGCAACATGTCCCAAAAGGTGTCGTGTTTAGACTAGTTCTAAATTTGAACATCTCGATTCATTTCATACTTCTAGCTATCGGGATATGCATGAAAATGGAAGAAATTAATGATTGGTCCAAGTCAAAGTCAAAAATAGGATGAGAAGCAACCAAAATAGGAGTCAATAAAATGAATTTAAAGTAAACATGAAACCTTAACTACCTGAAAACATGACAAAGTCAGCAAATCAAACAAGAGAGTGCCTACAAAGACGGGGAGAAGAGAATACAAGAAATTGTCAAACTAATCCAAATAAAGAAAGTATTTTTTTTGTGAAAGAGCAAAGAATACTATTATGAGTTTGACCCAATAAAACATCATCACATGGGATTGGGACATATATTTCAAACATCATTTACTGCATTCAACAATTTTTTTCAACATAATAAATGCCTCCCCAAAAATAGAAAAGAATAAGAAAAACTTAAATTCCAATTGTTGCACTAATACGAGCTTTTACACATGTTTGGATGTGATTTTAATTATTGAGATCACTGTTTTTATGGCTCATAATAAGCAAAATGTGGGTCATATAAATTTCATTGGCACATTATCATTTATTTTGTCCAGTTGGATGATAAGAATAATAAGGTACATAATTTTTCATGAAGTGTCATGAGCAGGGCAGGAAAAGAGAGAAACAAAAAGGAAAAAATGGAATAAAAAAAAAAATGTTTGAAATGTTTAAACTTTAAACAAGGTTGTAGACTAGAAGTCCTATTAAATAGTCAAAAAGTTTATTTATGTGTAGCTAAGTAGGACAATGCACGGGGCCCCCTCCAATAGGGGGGGCGCCATTTCAGTGCCTTGGACGAACAGGGCCTACGTGGCCTTGTCCAAACAGAATAATCCAGCTAAGTATCTGAACTATGTTCAAAAAATAATACGTATTCCGTCATAATCTTATGGTCCATTTGATTATAAGAATGAAACTTGGTTAGAAAGAAAACAAATTTCAGTGAATTGAATTGCTTAGAATTTGTTTTACTAAGAATTGTTAATTAAATGTGTTTGATTGTTATAATTTTTTACCTGAAAAATGTTGAAATTTTGAATCTTTTAGTGTTCGTTTGACTTTGTGTTTTTATGAAAATTGTTAATTAAAGGGATAGAATTTGTTATAATTGTGAATCTTATTTGTTTCTATTGCAAAAAAATAAATAAAATAATTAAAAAAATAAAAACTGGAAAACGATTTCCCACCAAACCCATGAGAATTGGTTTTCCACAAAACCAAGGAAAATGGGTCACGGGGGATGGAAAATGAATTGGGAAGAAAATTTTTGCAATCAAATAAGGAAAAATATGGAATTTTTTTCCATGGAAAATTTCTCAAATCGAATAGGTCCCTAGTTGAAAACAATAAATTTATTTTACGAGACATTAGTTTTAGATATGTAAACCACTTTTGAATTAATTTTAGGGGTCAATTTGATTGTGAAATAATATAAAGTTGTTTAAGACGTTAAGTAAATTTTAAGAAAATTATATTATAGTCTATAGAAGAATATGTACCATCTGGCATTGGATTGTGAGAATCAATATTTGAAGTGGTAATTTCTCATACTTTGTTTTTAGCCTTTTTACTTATTTGTTAGAAAATATCAATTAATTAAAGAAATTCACTTATGTCTCAGATTTCAATTGTAAAGATTCTTCGTTCCATAGTTCACATTACAAATTGAAATTTCTTGAAATCGAGAAATCGAATTGCAGTAAGTATGATGCATAAAAGATAATTTAAATTTTTATTGTAATATTATTATATTGAGTACACTTTCTTAGAAAAATATTTGAATATATTACTTATTATTATCATAAAAGTAAAAAATATCTGTTATAATAATACTTATGATAAATAATATAATTAGAATCAATATCCATTTTCAGTAACCATATACACGTAATTCTTCTGTTAGCTTATTCTTTCTTCGGCACAAAGCACAACAATTTTTAGCCAAGTCTAAATTGTTTTTTTAAATTTTAAATCCTATCTTAGTAAGGAATGAGTTCTTGGTGTAGATCTTACCATAGAAGTTTTCACTCTTAAAATTTACAAAATAACAAAACAAATCTTGTATTTCGATCCTACCAATTTTTCGCCAAATCTTGTTTATTTTGAAATAGGCACAAAAAAAATAAATAAATAAAAAGGAGCGTGAACTCAATTTTCAATCAAATCCTTAAAGAGTGGATACATGTCTAATTTGAGTAACTTGAGAAAATTAAACGAACTATAACTTACATATTTGTGAAACAAATTTGAATGCAAGCTTGATGTTCAACTTGAGCTAGAATTCCGAAATCTCTTGTAATAGGATTTTGACACTTGTAAATGATATTATGTTACGAGGATACATGACTCTTTTGATATGAAGATAGCTAGTTTTTGTTTAAACCAAGACACCACAATGAAATTTGTAAGAAAGAGTTAGAACATTTTAGATTAAAACTATGCGAGTGCAACTATGAGATATTCGAATAATGTCATCTAGTATTAGTGATATTAGACTTACAATCTATATAAATCTTTCTCGATCAGGATTGTACACTGTTTTGTTTGGCAATCAATCTATCACATGTGATACAGTTTTAATGCCCTTGTTTGAGCCCCATTTTAGAGGAGAAAATGAATTTTTGAATAGTGTATTGATGGGAAATGTGTGGTTAAAAATAAGAATTTGTTTTGATTTGCGTATAATATTATTTTATTGAAGAATGTGTGGTTGAAATGATGTTAAATCACCGTTGAAAAATGTATTTTGATGGAAAAATGGGGCTCAAACAAGGGAATTGTCATCCAAATTAATATTTAGCACCAATGGTGGTGAATAACATTACTCGAAAAATTATATTGTAATTCGAAAAGCTCTAGAAATGAATATTTTGAGAATGACTTCACTATATGTGTAGTGACTAATAGTTTTAGTTGTTACCTTGTGTAAAAGACTTAAATTATTGTTTTAAAATCTTATGGTGGAATACTTTTTTCTTTAAGCCGGTTAAATCGATTCTAATCTAATCAAAATTGATCTTCAATTTTAATTTATAAATTTTTCCTTTCTAATTAAATGGTTCCACGATGACTAAAGATGAGGATAGAGAGGAAAAATTAAGAAAAAGACTCCAAGCACGACAAGGGGGTGGAAACAAAAGCGATGTGTGAGAATAAGCTTCATATTAAAAATAATCTCTTTTTTCAATTTTAACTCTTCCACTATGGTCCCGTTTGTTTTCCATTTTCGAAAGAATGAGAATGAAAAATATAGTCGTTAAGGGCTCTTCATAAGAGATAAAAATTCAAATTTAATAGTTTGATATGATGGATAACGGTCATATTCTTCTATATAGTATTTAACGGAGTTGACAACAATTATTAAAATTTAATTATGCAAAGTTTTTTTAATTATTAATTATTTTAAAGCTTTGTCCCAATTTTTTAAAATGGTAACGGATGGATTATCATTAATCGAGTTATGCTACAATGACAAAGAACTTTGACAAAGTTGGATGACAAAGTTAGATCTACACTAATCATTTCAAAAACAAATTTTTAAATCATTTGAAATCAGAGCCGGACACTTTGTAAATTCACTTTTTGTAATCCAACTTTGTTGAAATAGAATTATTGTAATATTAAACGTGCACGGTATGTGGAAGTCTCTTGGAAATGGTCCATCAAACAACTTGACAAATTGACCTGGTCCGAAATCACAACCATTGGATGAATCCAAAAATTATCAAATCTAACGGCCCATATGCCATCAAAGACTGACGCAGCAACTCCGTTAGCTTCCTCTCTCTCTCTCCCCCCTATATATATATATATATATATATATATATATATATATATATATATATGTATATATATATGTATATATGTATTCGTTTTCCACTCTCATTACTCCACTCTCAACTAAATTCAAAATTGAAATCCATTTCTTTTCCAAATTTTGTGATATCAAATCCGTTTCTTCTTTAATATTTCTGGCTAGAACTAATTACATTAGATGGAAAATCCAGCAGAAGTTTCTGCAATTGAACAAATTAGAATGCATCTTCTAGGAGAGTTTTCTCCAAGAGAGCTTTCGTTTTCTGCTCAGATCGAAAGAACTAGTAGTATACATTCATCAGTTTCGAGTTCTCAATCTGACTATTCAGTTTCCATTTCTGATTATTTCATGGATCTTGAGCAAAATGAATTTGATTTTAGCGACTTTTCAAGCCCTGAGTCTGTAGATTTGGGGCAAAATCAGTTAAATCCTCCAGTTATAGACCTCACTACACCAAAGGCGCAAACATTGACAGAAAGGAAGCCTTCATTGAAGATTGAATTGCCGGTGGTAAAGAAATTCGACTGGATAGAACTTCCCGAGTCGACTCAGTCGAACTCGGTGGCGAACGTGCAGGACAACTCCGATGTGGAGAAGATTCATTACAGAGGAGTAAGACGGC
Organism: Olea europaea var. sylvestris; assembly: GCF_002742605.1. Lineage (NCBI taxonomy): Eukaryota > Viridiplantae > Streptophyta > Magnoliopsida > Lamiales > Oleaceae > Olea > Olea europaea. Next base: position 247,472 of record NW_019256525.1, on the reverse strand, counting down.
GGCCATGGGGAAAATACGCGGCCGAGATCAGGAACCCTAAGCGGCGTGGCTCACGTGTCTGGCTCGGGACATTCGACACCGCCATCGAAGCCGCTAAAGCTTATGACAGAGCGGCGTTCGAGATGCGGGGTTGCAAGGCAATTCTGAACTTCCCGCTGGAGATTCAGAAGGAAGTATGTGAACCAGACGCCACCGTTGACGTAGGGCGAAAGCGGCGGAGAGAAGCAGAGAAGGTAGTGATGGAAGAAAAGAAATCGATGAAACTGGAAACGACAGTAAGAAATGAAATGATGCAACGGCAATTAACGCCGTCATGTTTGAGCTCAGCTTGGGATCAGAACGGGGATGAGACATTTAACTTTCCTCTGTTATCTCCATTATCTCTGTTCAATTATCCGCAGCTACTTGCCATATGAAACAAAATAAAGAAATTGCCACTTTAGTCATTCTGTCTAATGTGACGAGTTTTTATACAGCCACTATACAAACGAAAATAGAAAAAAAGCGAAATTTACAATATTAGTTGACAATTCTGCGTTGTTCAAATTCAAGCATGAGATGTAGAAAATAATTTTTCTAAATGAATGAATGTGATAATGTCAAATCGGATGTTGTCAATCAATATTGTACATATAACATGGTTCACAAAAATAAAAGGTCAACTTCATAATATTAGAATTATGGTATGGACCTTAGGCCATCTCTAACGCTGCACCAAAATTTGCACTATTTTACATCAAACTAAAATTTTTCTCCAACCATTACATCAAAACTTACACCAAATGAAAAAAATTTATTACTTTGTTCATTCTTTCGATTTTTGACAATGTATTTATTTAAAAAAATTATTTATTTATTTATTTATTCTATAACTATATAAATTACTAAATCATAACTTCGTTAAATTAACAAATATATTGATTACTAAATTATTCACGTGTTTTATATATTATATTAAATTGACAAAAATAATTGATTATATTATTAATTTATGATAAACAATTACGTTAAATTTACAAAAATATCAAACTTTAATAATATAAATTTTATGTTAAATTAAACTTTAAACGTAAACTTTACGTTAATTAACAATCACGTTAATTATTATTGATTATATTATTAAAAATAATAAACTTTAATAATATAATTAATAGTGTAATTAATTATTATCATTATCATTATTATTATCATTATAGAATGAAAATGACACAAATACCCTTAACTATTATTTTGAAAAATGAAAAATAAAGACAAAATGGACATTGCACCATTTGGTGTAAAAAATGGTGTAATGAATAGTGTTGTACCATATTTACACCATATTTGGTGCAACACTATTCACTTTGTACAATTTTGCACCAAAATGGTGCAAAGTTTGGCTTTGCATTGGAGCAATTTTGCACCAAAAAATGGTGCAATAATGTAACCATTGGAGAGGCCCTTAGTGATCGGACTAGTTTTTATAAGAGACATGACGTAATTATTGTCCACACATTTCAATGAGTCCTACCGCTTAAAATTTTAGTTAAGCACTCTTGAGGAGGGTTGACATTTTCAATTAATCATGAACAATCATATCTATATGATGTGAGTTGGTTAAAGTCAACTAGAAGCCATTTGTCTTGCATCCTTCATTATCGAATAATTCCATAGTTGCAAGGAATTATTGACAGAAATTATTCAAGTAATGTGTTGACACTAACTGTATGGTGGATTTTTGTGTTTGTTGTGTATGGTGGATTTTTGTGTTTGTTATTTCAAAATTCAAAGAAAAACTATTGTCTTTTCTGTACGAATGTTGTCAAACTTTTTCTGTCATATAACAAAATTATTTGTTATCATGGTGTTACATGCCTCGTTTCGTTGTCGTTGTTTTTTCCCCTTAAACTTACTTTGTCCCTAAATTGGATCTAAAGAATATAAAAACAATAAAAGCACGTCAACAATGAATAAACCAACTACATGGCTCCGTGCAAAATAGTTGTAATTATTGAATTATTTCTAGGTAATGGAAAAGTATATTGACTTCATCCTTAATTTGACTACTAGAAAGGGAAACATGAGAATCAGTCCACATCTAACATGAAACTAGTAATTAATGAGCAAAAATAAAGTCTGATTTTTAACATAATACAATTTAAAAAGTGATTATTATATTTTGAGTAACTAGAGCAGGTAATAACTGGAAAGTAACTGTAATATTTTTTGAGTAAAGGTGGTGTCTTGAATCTCTTGATGATATATATGTGGGATTGAAAATGATAATCGATTTTGCCCATTTCCTTGTTATAACGTCGATAATCGTTGTCTTTGTTTCTCTTTTTGCTTGGACCTGATTCTTTTTGAAATGATCATGGGACTTTCCCTTATAAGCATTACAGATGGGGATTATTTAGTGCACCGTTAGCTTACTAAGAATTGGCCTCTAACATAATTTGCATGCCTAAAGATTCAAACCTTTGATTATGCTTCAAAAGAAATCTAAGTGAATTCTTTAATTGATACTAGCATTCAACTTAAATCTCTTTTAAGAAGAGATCTTGACAATAAAATAGCTGAAGATGCAAGTTGACGACAAACATCGATTCCTTAAGCCCATGCATTTTTATGCACTCTTGAGCAAATCCCACTTGGAAATTGGAATCCAGGGGTCCCTTAGATACGTATGTCTTGAAATTCATGGCTTATTAGACTGTTTGTAAAGAATGATGCTATTTGTAGTCGTTCATTATCGCAATCGTCCTACGTGGCATACATGTGACAATTAGTGATTTGTTATATAAGGTATGAACTACGACAATAAACGACTGTAAATAACATTACTCGTTTATGAAAGTTGTAACAAAAGAATTTATCAACATGTTCATTGCTCTCAGTGAAGCCCAGTTGAACGACGTAATGAAATCTTAAATAGTTCGTACTTATTTTGAGTTATATTTATAAGCCCAATAGCAATTTTCTTCTAGCAAGCAAAACTGGTGAATGCTAGAGAGAACTTGGTTGCAAACTCTACTAAAGAGGTTATATATTGCAGGGGCATAGTGCCATACCAATTATGTAGATACTTAAACTTGTCGGGAAGGGAATGACCATGATCTCTAGAGCGTATAGATCTTCACATATCAAAATCGGGCAATTGCAAGTCCATCGTCTAAGTACTGGTTCCTCAATTTTTCGATTTAAGGAGTTCCTCCAATCGAGGATTGATGGTAGGTTCCAATGAGATCAGTGAAAAAACAGATTTTGCTATCGTTTTAGTGGTCGAGTGTTTAAAGATCCCTCAATCCCAGTCGACCACAAACATTTTCGCTCGTGGGTCCTTCCATTGTTTTTTTGTTCAAGATGACTAATCCTTCAGTATCGCTCACGATGGTCAATTTTGTCAAGTGGTACACAGCTCGAATTAATCAGATATGGTAAAAGATGAGTGTAAAGTTCTTTTTTAAATGTTGCTTGTGAAAATTTCTCGATAAACAAAATTCAAATGAACTTGCATTAGTGCTAACATCTGAAAGCATATTCATTTTCCATTATCCGTTGGCTGTATATGTACACGACAGCACATCGGAAAACTAAAAATTTTATGCACGCATTTCTTTCATTTCACCATAACCTGTGGATAATCAAACGGAGATAACGGTGAAAAGTTATACGTATCGTGCGCGCTCTGATCCCAAACTGAGCTCAAACATGACGGCGTTAACGGCCATTGCATCATTTCATTTTTTTCTGTCGTTTCCGGTTTTATCGACCTTTTTTCTTCCACCACCACTGCCTCCGCTTTTCTCCGTCTCTTTCGACCTACGTCGACGGTGGCGTCTGCGTCTGATTCGCATACTTCCTTCCGAATCTCCAGCGGGAAGTTCAGAATCGCCTTGTTCCCCCGCATCTTGAACGCCGCACTGTCATAAGCTTTGGCGGCTTCTATGGCGGTGTCGAACGTCCCAAGCCAGACCCGTGAGCCGCGCCGCTTAGGGTCCCTGATCTCCGCCGCGTACTTGCCCCACGGCCGCCGTCTTACCCCTCTGTAATGACTCTTCTCCTCCACAGCCGAGTTGTCCTGCACCGTCGCCACCGTGTTCGAATGAGTCGACTCGGAGAAGTCGATCCAGTCAAATTTCTTCACCTCCGGCAATTCAATCTTCAATGAAGGCTTCCTCTCAGTCAATTTTTCCGCGCTTGGTGTAGTGAGGTCTACAACTGGAGGATTTAATTGATTTTGTACCAAATCTACGGACTCGGGGCTTGAAAAGTCGCTAAAATCAAAATCATTCTCCTCAAGATTCATAAAATATTCAGAAATCGAAACTGAATAGTCAGATTGAGAGCTCGAAACTGATGAATTTATGCTACTAGTTCTTTCGATCTCAGCAGCAAACGAAAGCTCTGTTGGAGAAAACTCCCCCAGAAGATGCATTCTAATTTGTTCAATTGCTGAAACTTCTGCTGGATTTGCCATCTAGTGTAATTGATTCTAGCCAGAGAATATAAAGATGAAATGGATTTTAGAGACGGAAAATTTTGAAGAGGAAATGGATTTTAATTTTCAATAATCGTTCAGATTGAAGTTAAGAGAAGTGGAAAAAGAATATATATAGGGGAGAGTCAAGAGATAGGAAGCTTCCATCAAGGCGCTATGTAATGGAGACGTTGGGACAGTCTTTGATGGAATATGCACCGTTAGATCGATGACTTTTTTGGAGTCATCCGATGGTTGTGATTTCTGACCTGGTTAATTTATCACGTTGTTTAATGAGGCATTTCCAAGACACTTCCGTGAACAGTGCACGTCCAAAATATACAATTTTAAATTGGGGGGAAAAGCTTTAAAATAATAAATTTAGAAATTTTGCGTAATTGTTAATTATAAAATAAGAATTGAAATCTAACTCATTTGTATTTTTTCTCTTTTAATATTACTAATGATTAATGTTGCTTAGATTATATGGAGAATAATCCACCTGATAATGTTGCTGGTGAAGAGAAAAATTTAAAAAAAAAAATAAGGGTCTTATTTTTAATTTTGTTTAAACTAATTCTTAGTAGTATTCTCCCATTTTCTCAACATCATATCCATTGAATTGTATCCTTTATCTCGTTTGCATCTCGACTCCATAATCTTATGTATGTGACCTCATTAGTAAATTCAACATTTTTTTCTTATTTTTTAATCACATATTCACAGTCAAAATACTGCCTCTGTTTGATCTCTATTTTTGAGGTAAAAAAAAAAAAAAAAAAATTTATTAACAAACAAGCCACACTACTCGACGAGAAACAAATCTTTAAATCTTTCGGATCTCTTGGAATTTTACTTTATATTTACGCTCTTTCATATCGGAATATTAGAAAAGTAAGTTAGGATGACGTGTGAAATCAGTCCTGAAACAAATCTTTCTGATAGATTTTCACCCACTTTTTACATGTCTTGAATTTGAAGGCATCTCAAACTTCTAGAACAACAAAAGTTGACATTGAAAAGCCGGCATATTTATCGAGGAAGATAAGGTTACACATTTCATACTTCATACTTGCGTTTTAAGGAAGTACTGAAAGTATTCTAGAAGCCACACAGAAGAAGAGATTTTTTTTCCTTTAGTAATTTGCTCAGGTTAAAATGATTTTTTTTTTCTGAAAATTATTTTACAAATGGTGTTGTAAAAAAGTTTTTCTATAAGAAAATAATCTCTTTCGTCGACCCTCAATTAGACCATGTACGTTAAAGAGTTGAGTTGTTGTAAATTTTGTTCTAATATATGCTATACTCCTCATTTTCTTGTGTCTTTCTTCTTTATATTTGTACGTATTAACTTAAAATTTTAAGTTAGACTAATAAAAATCATTTTATCTTCGTCCGTTTGAAGTCATTTGAATTGTCACCATTGTTTAAGCAAAATGTTTTCTAAAATTGAATAATGAAAAATATACATGTAATATTGTTTTGATATGTAAAAAATATGAAAAATATTTTTCCAGATTAATAGGTCTTCAATTATTAATTCCTATTCTCAGAAGAATAATATGATTAAATAAATTTTTCTGTAATGCACTGGTAAATGTTAGAATTTGTATTCTTGGATGAATTTGAATTTTTCAGCTCAACAGAAGATAGGTTAGAAGGTTGGCATAGTCCAATCAATTAAATAAATGCATTTCTCAAATTGTTTGTGCAAATATAATTTTGACATGGTCTAACTATAATTATATTCTTGAGGATAGGTTAGAAGGTTGGCATAGTCCAATCAATTAAATAAATGCATTTCTCAAATTGTTTGTGCAAATATAATTTTGACATGGTCTAACTATAATTATATTCTTGAGGATAGGTTAGAAGGTTGGCATAGTCCAATCAATTAAATAAATGCATTTCTCTAATTGTTTGTGCAAATATAATTTTGACATAGTCTAACTATAATTATATTCTTGGTGTTAAGTAATTGGAATCGAACTAAATTTGATTTTGATCTCGAATAGAGAATAGGCGAGAATCGTCAAGTTCTCGATTTTAAAACTCAAAATCGATTAAAATTGCAAAGATTAACTGGCTTGTCAATTCGGGGGTTCTAGAAAAATAAAATGGTAGAAAGTGACGTTATTTCTCTTATATTTTGATTTTTGAAGTTCTCTTTTCTGAGGTGGTGTTGGTGAGACTAACGTATTCACCGTCAAATTGCAATCAACTTAGGTTAGATTTTAATTAGGTAACCTAAGGTGATTTTTTCTATTAATTTTTATGTATAATATATACTATGTCACAGCTATTTCCTTGAACGTATAAATCAAGAAATCCATGTCCCCTTTAAAGATTAGTCTTTGTAATTTTATATGATAGCAAAATAGCCAAATGTCGAATGGCTTGCACTAGTAACCAAGTGTTTAATGTATCAAAAATTGTATACATAATTTACACATTAGGGTATCCACGTCTTTTAAGAGTTTTTTTAGAGGGATGAGGGGATATACAAATCTTTTAACCCTTGACTGATCAACTATATTTAATATATGGATGTAGATATACTAACGTACATGAGTAGATTAATGCGCAATAATTTAATTTTTCAGTCTAATTTTGTCACATATGATTTCTCAAATCAACCCATAAGATGATATTATCGACTGATAGTTGCCTGAAGAAAACAAATTTTTTTCCCATAAAATGGAGACAAATTATTTGAAGAAGGATGAAAAACAATCAAGGTCACTGAAGTTTACCAAAAAATTCATTTTCAGTGGGTACCATTTAAGTCACTGAAGTTTTGTTAAAATTTTAGTTAGTCATATTAGAGGTTTATTTACAGTAGCATCCTTGTATAGGCTAATAATATAGCATAAGATTGGGAATTATTCCTATTGTATAGACTAATTAGAATTTCCTTATATGGCTATGTAATATCTATAAATCAAAGGAATATACACGAGAAAAGGCATTCAGCCAAAATTGTGTTATGGTATCAGAGCCCTAAAATCCTATTTCTCGTACTTGTGATTGTCATCTCGTGTTTTCGGCGCCATCTCGTGTTTTTGGGTCATCTCGTGTTTTTCGGGGCTATCTGTAGTTGGTAGGTGGTTCATTGTGGCGGCGATCGGAATTGGACCACATTACATTGAAGTTCGTGTCTTTGGTGGTCGCATCTCGATCTACTACTGGGTGGTGTATTTTTCTGGGTGATGCTCTCATTTCTTGGAAATTTAAGAAACATGACCGTGTTTCTAAGTCCTTCATCGAGATGAAATATCGTGCCATGTTCGTTGCATGTTCAAAAGTTGTGTGGTTATGTGGTCTTCTTGCAAAACTTTGGCATTTCTCAACTACGATGCTATTCAGATTGCGACTAATCCTGTGTATCATAGACGCACTAAACATATTGAAGGGAACCGTCATTACACGCGGGATGCCTATGATTCCAAAGTCATAGCTCTTCCCTATGTTTCTTCTATCCAATAGGTCGTTGATATCTTCACCAAGCCTCTGACTCGTCTCCCTTATAATTTTCTTGTGAACAAATTGATGCTTGTAGACTCACCAACATCAATTTGAGGGGGGTATTAGAGGTTTATTTACAGTAGTTTCCTTGTATAGGCTAATAATATAGCATAAGATCAGGAATTATTCCTATTTTATAGACTAATTAGAATTTCCTTATATAGCTATGTAATATCTATAAATCAAAGGAATATGCACGAGAAAAGGCATTCAGCTAAAGTTGTGTCAAGTCACTAGGTTCAGATTCCATCCAAATTAAACTACGTGCCAAAAGGAATCCTTCTAAGAAACTAAATGTCATAAGGAATGCTAAGAGCACGAAGAGTGGATAAGGGAAAAAATCTGTATCAATCAAGAATTTTGAGACGATGTAATTACTAATAGAAGTAGTAATGTGCAAGAATGTCAGTTATAAAGAACGAGAATGGTATTTATCCCATTTATCAACTGAGAAAGACACCTACATCAATGTAGCATTCTTTCTAGTTATTTAAGACCTTAGCATTTCTTTTATTTCCAATTCTAAAATCCGAAAAATAACAAATAATTTTTTTTTTTGGTTAAATACAAAGCATCGTAAAAAATAAAATAACCAGTCTTATTGTTTTCATCAAATTCCGTTCTTTTTACAAATTATCGATTGTCGCCACTGTTATGGCGTAACAAGCCACTATAGTGTTGCTGACATTGTAGAACTACTATTAATCACCTTAGTACCCGCAAATGTTAAAAATCCTAATTGCACCCCTACGAGGGGGCATGTATAACCATACGTGAACTATTGATTGCTCATACAAAGGTTTTGGTGTGTGAGCCAAATCAGTCAAAGCAATTCTCTTTGGTTATCGTCGATCTTTGATTCATTTTACAGTGCTAATAATCTTTCTTATTCTTAAGTTAACATGTGAATAGCACATGAAAATTTGACCTTTTTGGAAGCAATTCATTGATGGTGGCGATGGCTACAAATAAACAACGATAAATGAAGATTGAGAATAAAACGAATACAAAATTAGAATAGTAAATGGTGGCGATGGTTAAGGATGGGTGCTACCATTTTCTCATATTTTTTAGAGTAATGTTTGGTGTACAGAAAAGTTCTTACAGAAAATTTACAGATATCTCACAAAGTGTGGACTCCACATAAATAAATAATGTCAAAAAACTCACCCACCCACGCCGCCCATGTAAGGTATTTGTAGGGGTTTTACATTGTACACCAATCATCTTCCTATTTTTTATCAACTTGATTTATCCATACATGAACCATAATATTTAATTAATATATTATGTCTATATTTAAATGAGTTGTACCGTTTTAACATCCTTATTATTATTATTATTATTATTATTATTATTATTATCAACTTGATTGATTAGTGCATGAACATGAACTGGATTCTCTCTTATCCACATAGTAGGTAGCTTACGTTTGGATTTTAGTTTAAGATTTGAGAAAATTATAATATGGGACCAATTTAGGTTTTGTCGTTTAATGAAAGAAACTCAAACATTGCAGTTGTATGCACGTGCCGGTTTTCCTTAATAATTGAACCGAGAAATTTTCCAAGTCAAAATGTCAAATGCTTTTGGTCAAAATTCAAGGTCAAAGATTCCAGCATCCGACGGTTGATCAGAGAGAATTTAGCTCGTCATCCTAACCGTTCGTTCTTTCGGGAATTTTTTTTCTGAAGAAAAGATAAGGAAAATATTTTTAAGATAAAATCATAGAGATTGAAAAATCCAAACGAATAACTTCATCAACTATGGATTTCTCCCTTAAAAAAAAAAACATAATAATAAATAAATTGAAATTTTTACACCATTTCTTCAAAAACTTAATAAACCATGAAGAAACTTATCATATACGGGTTTGGGGAGAGATCCTCACGTAGGGACATGTATTCTGTATAACCTTCTACACATTTTTAGATTTCATTAGAGTTCAAAAAAGATGGTTCAATGTTCTTCTGTAATAGAGCAAAATACGTAGTGAAGTAACGGACAAATTTTATTTTAAAAGTGTTTTACGTTGAACGAACGATTTTACCCTACATGTAATTGGTAAAAAATGGTCAGATTTTATTTTAATTAGTCAACTGATGATAAAGTGCACAAATTTCATCCATTTGTTTAGTCGCATGCACTTGAAAGGCTTGGTAACGAAAGTGAAACAAATGAAACGTTAAGAGTAAAATTTGCAAAGTTTTGAAAGATTTAGGATTTCAATTAGTTGTAATTTATACATTTATCTAGACCGTTAAATATGAATATTTGGGGTTACTCTTGATGAATTATAGCTTTTTTGTTTGGTTTGTTATGTAAGACTTCGTGATTGAACATGAAATTGGAAGAAATGAATGAAAATCAATGAAAATTAATAATTTTCAAAGTTGGGGATCAAAGTGTAAATATTCAATAGTTGATTCGGACCACCAAACTAGGATTGAAAATCGTATGGAGTCAATTAGACACGAATAGAAGATAAAAGAAGGAAAAAAAAAATTTGCTGCACTTGTGTGCACAAGGATCCTTTTTTTAGCACCTCAAGCCAATTTCACTTGCCCATGCATGGTCAAGTTGATGTACCATGTTAACATCCGAACTTCGATCTAATAAAAATAGTTCGCTAACCTCACCTCAATTAAATGTGAGTTCGGTCCTTACTCCCAGGTCGGACAATCCCGCCTTTATCTCAAAAAAATATCATGATTACCCCTTGTCACATCACCCTATTAATCAAATACACTTGCTACAGGTGACATCATCATCGCCCGAAACAACCAATCCTAAGTCCTCAACCTCCAGCCCTTTGCAGGTCATCATTACCTGGAAAATATTGACACATGGCCACCGGCCTCATCGACCAATTACAAGAGAATCCGACGACCCAAGTTTCGAGCTCGATATTGTTGCTGATTTGATATAATGTCGGCTGAAATTATGTATAAATAGTTGAATATGACTTGTAAAGGGTGAGTGATTTCATACAACAACTCAAGACATAATTATACTCTCTAAACATATTTTTAGCCTTTTTTCAACAATAAATCGCCCTTTTTTTTTCTTAAAGTTGGCTTAAGATTAGCGTTGCTAATTTTGACGTCAACAGTTTGGCGCTAGAAGGAGGGTCCTAATTGTGAAAAATAGTCTCATTCTCTCCACAAAATCTGAGAGCCATGAATCGCAGCTCAAGTTCCAGAAATCCATTTCACACCCACCCTCATGAAACGAATACACCACCAAGTTCTCCACGACGGCAGGACCCTCAAACGACCGCCATGAGGAAAACCTGTACCAGCCATCAACGCAACTCCCCGAGAGTGCATAAGGCAAATGTATGGGAATCCAAGCTCATTCCACTAGAACCGCGGACCAGGATCGAAGGAGGAGAACCTGTCGAAGAACTAGAAGGAGTTCAAGTCTGTGCCAAGGACCCAACAAAGAAGCTCAAAGTCGGGTGCGAGCTGCAGCCATCCACCCGAAACGAAATTGTGGCCTTCCTTAGATAAAACCTTGATGTCTTCGCCTGGAATCACGGGGACATGAGAGGAATAAACCCCAACATCGCATGCCGCAAATTACAGGTAGATCCTTCAGTTCGGCCAAAACAGCAAAAACGATGACCTCTGAACCCTGAAAGATATGAAGCACTCAACAAGGAGATGCAAAAACTGTTGCATAACGGTTTCCTCCGTGAGCCAAATACCCAAAGTGGGTCGCAAATCCGGTCCTTGTGAAAAAACACAACGGAGATTGGAGGGTATCCATAGACTTCACCGACCTCAATAAAGCATGCCCAAAAGACTGTTTTCCTTTGCCAAGAATAGATCAAATGGTGGATGCCATTGCCGGACATGAACTACTCAGCTTCATGGACGTGTATTCCGGACATAACCAGATACTGATGTACGGCCCAGATCAAGAACGTACCTCGTTTGTAACTGACCGAGGTCTTTACTGCTACAGAGTGATGCCATTTGGTCTCAAAAAAGGTGGTGCGACCTACCAACAACTAGTGAATTCCATGTTTTCCCAACAGATCGGAAAAACAAAGAAAGTGTATGTTGATGATATGCTGGTCAAAAGCATCAAGGCCAAGCATCACTGTCAGCACCTGACCGAGATGTTTGATATACTGAGAAAGTATGGAATGAAGTTGAACCCAAGGAAATGTGCTTTTGGGGTCAGCTCTGGAAGATTCCTATGTTACATTTTGAACAACCGAGGAATCGAGGCAAATCCTGAAAAAGTACAAGCTGTCATCCAAATGAGGCTTCCAACTAAACCTAGAGAGGTACAAAGTTTAACCAGAAGGATTGCCGCCCTCAGCCGGTTCGTCTCCAAGTCTACGGACCATTGCAAACCCTTCTTTGACACGTTACGAGGAGGAAAGAAGTTTGAATGGACCAAAGAATGCTAGGACGCCTTTAACAAGCTAAAAAGACAATTAGCTCAGCCTCCGTTGCTTTCAAAACCTAAGGCCGGCGAGGTCTTGAAACTTTATTTATCTATTTCAGAACAAGCCATTAGTGCGATTCTAACTCGAGAAGAGAACGGTGTTCAACACCCAGTCTATTACATAAGCAAGGCGCTTCACGAAAATCGAGCTCAAATATTCACCTGTAGAGGAATTGGCATTCACCCTGCAGATGGCCGCGTGAAAACTAAGGCCATATTTCTTAGAACACTCCATTGAGGTCCTCACCAACTCTTCATTAAGGCAAACGCTACAAAGACCCGACACTTCATGTCGGATGGTAAAATGGATAGTCGAGCTTAGACAATTCGACATCAAATACACGCCACGTTGCTCCATCAAGGGCCAAGCACTCGTCGACTTTGTCTCTAAGTTTTGTAGCGTCCCAATCGAGGAATTACAAGATGAAACCCCATGGAGACTTTATGTCGACGATTCATCCACAGGAGAACGATCTGGGGCAGACGTCGTACTAATCAGTCCTGAACATCGCATATTGTGCGAAGCCTTGCCATTTGACTTTAAAGCCTCAAACAATAAGGCAGTACGCGTTACCCTTAGTAGACATTCCTCCTAAGGAATCTTACAAATCTCTGCTACATATGCAGGTCGATCTAAGGTTGTACGTATTACCCTTAGTGGACATTCCTCCTAAGAAATCTCACAAAGCCATCCTCCATACGCAGGCTGATCTAAGGGCGTAAGTGCTGCGACCTTTAGTGGACATTCCTCCTAAGGAATCTTGCAAAGCCCCGCTATATACGCAGGCCGATCTAAGGCTGTACGTGTTACCTGTAGTGGACATTCCTCCTAAAGAATCTTACAAAGCCCTGCTACATACTCAGGCTGATCTAAGGCTGTACGTGTTACCCTTAGTGGACATTCCTCCTAAGGAATCTTACAAAGCCCTGCTCCATACGTAGGCCGATCTAAGGGCGTAAATGTTGTGACCCTTAGTGGACATTCCTCCTAAGAAATATTACAAAGCCCTGCTACATATGCAGGTCGATCTAAGGCTGTATGTGTTACCCTTAGTGGACATTCCTCCTAAGGAATCTTACAAAGCCTTGTTATATATGTAGGTCGATCTAAGGCTGTACGTGTTACCCTTAGTGGACATTCCTCCTAAGGAATCTTACAAAGCCCTGCTCCATACGCAAGCCGATCTAAGGGCGTAAGTGCTGCGATCCTTAGTGGACATTCCTCCTAAGGAATCTTGCAAAGCCCTGCTACATACGCAGGCCGATCTAAGGCTGTACGTGTTACCCATAGTGGACATTCCTCCTAAGGAATCTTACAAAGCTCTGCTACATACGCAGACTGATCTAGGGCTGTACGTGTTACCCTTAGTGGACATTCCTCCTAAGGAATCTTACAAAGCCCTGCTCCATACGTAGGCCGATCTAAGGGCGTAAGTGCTGTGACCCTTAGTGGACATTCCTCCTAAGGAATATTACAAAGCCCTGCTACATATGCAGGTCGATCTAAGGCTGTATGTGTTACCCTTAGTGGACATTCCTCCTAAGAAATCTTACAAAACCATGCTACATACGCAGACCGATCTAAAGCTATACGTGTTACCCTTAGTGGACATTCCTCCTAAGGAATCTTACAAAGCCCTGCTCTATACGCAGGCCGATCTAAGGGCGTAAGTGCTGCGACCCTTAGTGGACGTTCCTCCTAAGGAATCTTACAAAGCCCTGCTACATATGCAGGTCGATCTAAGGCTGTATGTGTTACCCTTAGTGGACATTCCTCCTAAGAAATCTTACAAAACCTTGCTACATACGCAGACCGATCTAAAGCTATACGTGTTACCCTTAGTGGACATTCCTCCTAAGGAATCTTACAAAGCCTTGCTCTATACGCAGGCCGATCTAAGGGCGTAAGTGCTGCGACCCTTAGTGGACATTCCTCCTAAGGAGTCTTACAAAGCCCTGCTACATACGCAGGCCGATCTAAGGCTGTACGTGTTACCCTTAGTGAACATTCCTCCTAAGGAATCTTACAAAGCCCTACTACATACGTAGGCTGATCTAAGGCTTACGTGTTAACCTTAGTAGACATTCCTCCTAAGAAATCTTACAAAGTCCTGCTCCATAAGCAGGCCGATCTAAGGTCATAAGTGCTGCGGCCCTTAGTGAACATTCCTCCTAAGGAATCCTACAAAGCTCTGCTACTTACGCAGGCCGATCTAATGCTGTACGTGTTATCCTTAGTGGACATTTCTCCTAAGGAATCTTACAAAGCCCTGCTACATACGCAGGTCGATCTAAGGTCGTAAATGCTACGACCCTTAACGAAAATTCCTATTTGGAAATTCTACGAAACCCAGCAGCATGTGCAGGCCGATCTATGTTTGCATGACTTACGAGTTCTATCACATACGCTGACTAGAAGACATTCCATCATTAAAAATTCTTGAAAGGATGAAATAGGCAATAAAATTTAGACCCCGTAAAAAAATGCATTTTCATAAGCATTCAAAATAGAGTACGACTCATCTTCGAGCACAAACAAGATATCCATAAAGTTTAACAAGTTTATCACAAATTCAAAAAATGTCCTAAGAAGAGCTAGGGAGAGGGATGTCTTCGCGAGGAGCGATATCATCTTCATCAGCAGGAGAAATTCGAACCCCTGCCGCTTCCGACAAATGCTGAAACTCTTCCTTCTGCTCTTCCATAGCCTCCTCAAGGAAACCAACGTCAAACCCTGACCTCTCTCTGCGAATGTGTTTTACTACTTTCTCCAGAGCCACGACGTAAGCATCCTGAGCAACAGCGTCAAACTCGGAGGACGACCTCCAAGTCTCCACTACCCTCGCAGTCCTAGATTCAACCTCCTCAACTCTACGTATCGCCTCTCTTGCTCTCTCATTTGCCTCCCGTACCTTCTCCATAGCCTCCTCAGTTCGAACTCTCTCTTCCTCAATCCTCTTCTTCTTAGCCTCAGCCCTATGACCGGCCTCCTCCCTTAAAGCTCTAATCTCTTCCATCCACTTCTCCTCCGTCTCCAGCCTCGAGTTCAGCTCAAACCCCATTGTGTTAAGCTTCTCTTCGTATTCTTTTTCTTTTATTGTAAACTGAGCTCTCTCAGCCTCCATGCTGTTATACAAATACAAGGCCTGATTCTTAGCCTCTATCAGTTTGTCGAGCTCAGATTTCACCTACATTAAAATTCATAAGTTAAGCACATTGCAAATATGTAAATCATCAAATAAAATGAAGTAAGGAAAATACCTTATTAGCTACGACCGTCATGTACAGGATAGAGTGATGGCCGTGGAGTTGAGTAGTCACTAGGGCCTTGTCTATGGGCATCTCATTAAGGAAGCCCTGCTCCCTTTCACCCCAACTCCTGGTAAGCAAGTTTGCAAAATCACGCAGAGGTGGAGGAAGTGCAGCAGTAACCTCCCTTGATGGAGATGGAGCTTGCAAGTAATCCAGGAAGATCTCTGGATGGTAGCCTAGCAGACTGTCCAGTGATGGCTTCTGTAAGTCCGGGCACCTCTCTTACACCCTTGCCGAGCTAGTCGAAGTGGAAGCAGGTGCCACAGGAGATGGCGAGGTATGAGCTGGAGACGGCAAAGTGATGGCCACCAAAGGAGAAGAGTTCAACTCAGGATTAGCTTCAGGGACCCTTGGTGCGGTCGGCATACCAGTACAGTTCCTCTTCAAGGGGACCTCGTCCTTCACTTCCTCAGAACGACTTTCATCCCTTTCTGAGACGTCCCTTTTCTTGGCCTTTGCCGCGATCGCAGCTTTCGCTGCCTTGTATCCCAACATTTTTGAATTGTGAGCAGTAAACAAAAAAGTATGTCAGTACTCAACTCTAACAAATATCACCTCAATAAACCAATCAAAACTGACCTGAACTGGTCAGAATTGATGTAGATGCTACGACGGTAGAAGGCTCCGGCACCCTGGTTTGAATCAAGCCGGCCTGGAAAAGGTTGGAATTCGAGAGCAAAAATTTGCAAGATCTCTGTTTCTTCGGTAATGCACGAATTGCTTCCGCTTGCCTTTGAGTGTCTTTCTTCAGTGTAGGCCTCTTATAATCTGCACAGTAACCTGATATCAATTAGAGCCTCTCAGAATACAATCTAGGCCAAAACACCAAGAGGCAGTTACTTACATAACGAGTGATAAAGCGCTGGGACCAGATCTTCCTTATTCACCTCTGCAGAATGAAATTGCCACTCCCCCGACACATAGAACCACTCTTCCTTCCATTTCTTAATCGAGGAGGGGGTATCTAAAACCATAGAACCTCCCGCCTTGGCCTAGCACTTGTGTACCACCAACCCGAGTTCTTCACATCCTCCTTAAAAGTAAATAAAGAGTTGAACTGCTCAACCGTAAACTTAGGGTTACCTAATCTATCCCATAGAATAAGCATGGCGATCAGAGTCCGCCACCCATTTGGACATAACTGGGTCGTAGCTATGCCCTAAGAAGACAAGAACTTACGGATAATCCTAGGAATAGGTAATCTCAGCTCGACTTGAAGGATGACAGAATTCAATGCGACACATCCCATAGGGGGAGTGTCAGCACGGTCAGATGGTTCAGGGATTATCATAATTACCGAACTCGAAATATTATATTTTGCCCTCCAACTAGCTAACATATCACCTGTAACTACCGAGCTGTAAGAAGTAGCCTCCCCACTCCATCTGATCGTTCCTTTCACTACCCATAGGGGAACCCACCTCCTCGTCTACCCTATCTCGCCCCATCTCCCCAGGACGGGCCAAATTAACGGGGTTAAGAATAGAAATAGGAACAAGAGAAAAAATCTCTCTACACCCTAAGGATGAACTAGAAGTAGAATGGACGGATTCTTCCTATTGATTTCCCCAGGATTGAACCCTCGACTCGTTCGAACTCATGTAAAAGAACAAAAGAAACGGACTAAGTGGAGAAGATAAGGAATACTTAGGAACTCGAAGGACGACCTTACTCAAACGACAGACAGGGCGTGCTCGGAACTCCTTGGTGCTTTGAGGGAAAACAGTGTAAAGTAAAAAGATAAAATGAAAAACCATTGAATATTTAAAAAGAATGGAAGGTCTGTGGTTGAAATATCTTCTGGGCAAAACGACACAACATCAGGAAACTTATCAAAGAATCTATCTAAAAATGCCGTATAGCTCATCCCAACCCAGGCATGACACTTGGCATAATAATTACTTTTCTTGGAAAAAAAACCCGTGAAGTCAGAAGGTTAGCCCCCCTTACGAAAGAACTGGCCTGGGGGGTAACTGTTGACATCCGAACTCTGATCTAATAAAAACAGTTCGCTAATCCCACCTCAGTTAAATGTGAGTTCGGTCCTTACTCCCAGGTCGGACAATCTCGCCGTTATCTCATAAAAACATCATGATTACCCCCTGTCACATCACCCTATCAATCAAATACATTTGCCACAGGTGACATCATCACTGCCCGGAACAACCAATCCTAAGTCCTCAACCTTCAGCCCCTTGTAGGTCATCATTACATGGGAAAAACATTGACACATAGCCACCGACCTCATCGACCAATCACAAGAGAATCCGACGACCCGAGTTTCGAGCTCGGTACTGTTGCTAATTTGACTGATTTGATGTAATGTCGGCTGAAACTATGTATAAATAGTTGAATATGACTCTTGTAAAGGGCGAGTGATTTCATACAACAACTCAAGGCAAAATTACACTCTCTAAAGATATTTTGTGGTCTTTTCTCAGCAATAAATCGCCCTTTTTTCTTAAAGTTGGATTAAGATTAGCCTTGCTAATTTTGATGTCAACATACCATATGTGGGCATGGGCCAGATTTTGATAGAAGGGGCCAACTAAATTTTGTGATATAAACTCTTTGGGAACCCAAAGTCAATGTATTTCTTGACCTAATTTCACCACCTATACATACAAGACAATGAATAAACAGCTGACCTCGCAAATTGGACCCTCCACGTGGCCAATCGATAGCTACTCCACGTATTCTTCCCTGCGCACAGTCAACGCACGGTCAGATGCACACGATCGGAACAACGGGGATGGCGGTGGCCGCATACATTTCGACGATCAAGTTAGTCTCAGGTGATCGGCACAATACCAAGGTTGTGCAAAATAGTGGGGAGGAAAATATTTATTTGCTTGTTATGGAAAGCTATGTTGTAAGAGTTTCATTACCTCTACCTCTTGTCAAACCTTGGGTATTTATAGATGAGAAGAATCATTGGATGTGGGACACGTGTATGCATCTGGCGGTGTGAGAAGTCTGCTTATAAGCGTCAATCAGTCGCGTCTATAGGGTGGGTGGGTAATTACTTATCCTGAGTTGAGTTGACATAAAGTTGATACGTCACATCAACTAGGCTCATGGAAACATCAAATCAATTAAACTTTAGGGGCAGAAAGGATCCTGACATAGATCTCTTTCTGAAATTGGCGGTGGATCGTGACAGAGGTCCTCGGAGTGCGCCTCGTCTTCAGGGGTGAGGACGCTTTAGTTGATTCAACAGAATTGTCTATGCCTCACAATGGGTTAGCAGATTGACAACATTGTTGGTGAAGTCACTTCGGAACCACTTCGGATGGGTGCTGAACACTTCGTAATAGACAGAGGTAGACTCTTCGAAATTGTTCGGATAGAGTCGTAACAGTGGTCCCCCCACGTTTAGGCATGAATATTTATATCATGGGTGGACTTGTTTTCTCGATCGAATATGTCTGTCTCGGGACAGGAACCTCAGTTTGTGAGAGCTTGCGAGTTGGTTTTCCGTTTTTACCGAAAAGATGTAGGTCGGGAAATATTTTTAACGGATGCAATAAACCTTTATCATTGACTAAGGAAGGAACTTATCTGTAACTGATGTACTGGCCTATAGAACGATGCGAAGGGAGGTAGCCAAAGCTTTGTAAAGTTTAGAAGGGAATACTGCCACCGAGGCGATGACCCACTTCGCATCAGGTACGTCTACGTTTTGTAAAGTTGAGTGAGGAGCTCATCTACCATCGGTGCGCTAACCCACAGGAACGACACGTTGGGAGATAGCGAAAGCTTTGTAAAGCTTAGGAGGGAGCGCAGCTACCAAGGCGATGATCCATAGGGGACTCCACGTCAGGTGTGTCTAAACTTTGTAAAGCTAAGTGAGGAGCTCATCTGCCAGCGGTGCGCTGACCCACAGGGGACGACGCGTTGGGAGATGGCTAAAGTTTTGTAATGCTTAGGAAGGAACGCAGCTACCGAGGCAATGACCCACAGGGGACTCCGCGTCAGGTGCGTCTAAGCTTGTAAAGTTGAGTGAGGAGCTCATCTGCCACCGATGCGTTGACCCACAGGGGACGACGCGCTGGGAGATGGCTAAAGCTTTGTAAAGCTTAGAAGGTAACGCAGCTACCAAGACGATGATCCACAGGGGACTCCACGTCAGGTACGTCTAAGCATTGTAAAGTCGAGTGAGGAGCTCATCTGCCACCTGTGCGCTGACTCACAGGAGATGACGCATTGGGAGATGGCTAAAGCTTTGTAAAGCTTAGGAGGAAATGCAGCTACCAAGGCGATGATCCACAGGGAGCTTCGCGTCAAGTGTGTCTAAGTTTTGTAAAGCTGAGTGAGGAGCTCATCTGCCACTGGTGTGCTGACCCACAGAGGACGGCGCGTTGGGAGAACTAAAGCTTTGTAAAGCTTAGGAGGGAATGCAGCTACCGAGGCGATGATCCATAGTGGACTTCGCGTCAGGTGTGTCTGAGCTTTGTAAAACTGAATGAGGAGCTCATCTGCCACTGGTACGCTTAAAGCTTTGTAAAGCTTAGGAGGGAACGCAGCTATCAAGGCGATGATCCACAGGGAACTCCGCATCAGGTACATCTAAGTTTTGTAAAGTTGAGTGAGGAACTCATCTGCCACCGGTGCGCTAACCTACAGGGGATTACGCGTTGGGAGATGGCTAAAACTTTGTAAAGCTTAGAAGGGAACGTAGCTACCGAGGCAATGACCCACAGGGACTTCGCATCAGGTGCGTCTAAGCTTTGTAAAGTTGAGTGAAGAGTTCGATCTGAGGCGGGCATCTCTGAAGTCAATTGATTTGACAGCTGTCGTGTATTTCCAAGGCGACAGTTGGGTGTGATGCCCATTCCCAGAAAAGGCTGTTGCGTTACTTATTGTAGACGTCTAATGGTGATTGAGGCAATGCGTTTAGCGTGAACGTGTAGGTCACCGCTAGATCTTAGGCGTAGATCAAACCTGGCGTTTCATTTCAACGGCCTAGATTGATTGCATTTGAATTCAATGGTGGAGATCAGCTGGGACGCTCTATAAAAGGCAGACTTGAGCGTTTTTGGAGCTTTTCACTTTTGCGAAATCAAAAACCCCATTTGCTCTCAAAATCTTTGCATTTTCCGACGTTCTTCAAGCACTTTCCGGTGAGAAATCACAGTTTTCGATGACTTACGTTGTTTATTGATCATTTTCGGCTGTGGGACACTCCATTTCGAAAGTTTCAGTAAGTATTTGAAACTTTTCATTTCTGAGGGTAGTGGTAGCCCGAGGAGGGGGTTGGAACTAGTGAGGATGGACAAGCCCATTTTGGCGACCTCCTATGAAATAGCCGAAGTGATTATCGGGAGGAAGAACATATGGAAAAGACCGGATAACCTAGTAGACACATATGTGCATTGGGGGGCATCGAATTACCCTTCTAAGCTAAAGGTGCCGACCTGGAAAGACTTGGGGTTGAATATGAGATCCCAAATAGTATAGATCTGATCCTACCTGAACCTGATGAGCGGGCCTGCTACCCTAGGTCAGGGTACGTGGCAATCCTTAGGGCGGGCCTTAGGCTCCCAATCCACCCTTTCTTCCGTATGGTACTTAGGTCATACGGCTTAGCTTCTACCCAATTGAACCCAAACTCTTGGAGCCAAATGGTGGACTCCTGGATGTTGTGGAAGGAGGCGTTGCTTGGGGTAGAGATGTCTTTTTCTGTATTCCAGACCCTCTACATCCCCAAGGTAGCGGCTGGGGGGATAAGACCAGGGGCTGGTACTACTTGACCTCATGGGGTTCCCACACTTCATTCGTGCTTGATCTGTCGAGCTCCATTAAGAGTGGAAGATCTCGTGGTGCTGGGCTGTCGGGAGATGGGACACGATGAAGGGGGACCCCTTGGCATCTCTTATAGTCCTCGGGAAGTATTCAACACTTAGTGAGTACTGTGGCTTTGTGTTTCATGTTTATTCTTCTTCGATTCGGTTCTTAACTACTCTATTTGTTTTCTGTAGGCACTCTTCCATGGTGTGAGTTTTCTACCAACGACTTCGACATCATCTGCATCATTTACCAGCTGCCTCCAAAGAGGAGATCATACCACCAGTTGATCAAAAAAATCATCCACTTCTTGATGCACGACTTGATGGCCTCTCAAGGTAAATGTCCCGAAATGAATATCTTTCAGCACTTTTCGAACTGTTTACACTTTTATTAAAGTACTTTTTCCATTGCAAATAACTTTAATAAGAAGCTACATCTGAGGCCAGACTTCAAAACCATTCAAAAGATGATGGCAGAGGTGAGAGCCCTGAAGACCTTCTCCTTTGTGTATAAAAAGTAGATGGAAGATCTAGTGGATGACAGCAAAAGGCTCCAGCCTCTGATCGAGGAAGAGGTGGTGGAGGACCTAGACGCAAACCTGCGGCCCCCTGGAAGCGCCCAACTGTGGTGAGGCCGCCTCCGGCTCTGAGGCAGACTACAATTCCTATCGGGGTGGTCATTCTGAAGAAGACGCCTATGCCATCAGAGGCTTCTCCTGTCCCGACCACATCGCCAGTAGCTGCTGTGCCCATTGCTCAAGTGCCGGGGCAGCCAAAGAGGAAAATGGCTCGTCTCTCGAAGGAGGTGGACTTCTTGGGCACCAATTCAGAGAAGTTAGTGAAAGAAGTGCTGGAGGCTCTTCTTCCAGAGACGGATGCAATGGCGGTGGTCCACAATAAGTATTTGATCGAGGAATTGAGAGACCACACCGCCTCCTGCACTATCGAGGACTTGGTAGCGGCCAACAGTGCTTGTGTGGCTCGGGCCTTAAGCACAAGCATCCAACTTGAGGGCTTGGTGAAAGACCTCAACGCTAAGAGGGAGGACCTCGCCAAGCACCTTAAGGAGGTGATGCAATATGATGACGTAGTGAGGGAGGCCCGGGCCAAGGCCGAGGAGAAAGAGAGAGGAAGGAAGGAGGCTGAGGCCCAGCTGACAACTGCCAAGGGGGACATAGAGCGGCTGAAAATGGAGCTCTATGAAGTGGAGTGTCAGGTGGCTGTTATTACCTGAAGAGTTGATCATACAAACGAGCACCACCGACTTATCACAGAGGCTCTAGAGGCCTCTAATAAAGAAAAGGCAGAGCTGAGGCAGAGGGCGGATGCCTAAGCTGAGGAGAACGTCTCTCTGAAGGAGGAGCTAAAGTCGGCAGGGGAGGTGGTTGTACAGAACTTCATCGTCCACTTCGAAGAGCACCCCATGTACGATGACTTTGCAAACTTCTGGGCTTCCTAGAGCGCCCAAGGATTATTGGGTCAGCTGAAAGAGGTCTATCCTACTCTGAACATATTCTCGTTAGAGGCAGAGTTCGATGGGCCTACTGGAGGTCGGCCTGATAGGTTCGCTGAGGACTCTCCAGAGGCCCCTGGGGCAGGCAAGGTGGAGGCCGGGATGGAAGATGCCCTCGTAGAATAGAGTTAATCTTTGTAATGGCATCAGCCTCTTTTGTAATCCAATTTCAAATGAATGAAGTGAAATTTTTGTCAAGTATTGTTGCTTTTGCTTTTTTCATTGTGTTGAGCCGTTTACACTTGAGTATCTGAATGATAATCACTTAAGTAAACATGAAGCGCCATTTACCAATAACCGATTAATAATAGAATATCGGACTAATTAACATATTGAAGAGCTGTGGTAACAATTTGCTAACCGATGTGACAAAGAACTGAAGTATCATTACTTAGAAAAGTTACATCACCCTTCACTAAGGCATTTTCAGTACTTAATAAGATAAGAAAGTTACAATGAGATTGGATCATGACACATTTATTAGACAACATTGAGATCGGATTGGAACACAAGTTCATCACTGATAGTACTTCCTCAAGTGTTCGATGTTCCATTGATGAGGTAGTGCTTTCCCTGCCATGTCTTCAATTTCAAAAGTGTCAGGTCGGGATTCCCTACGGATGCGGTAAGGACCCTTCCAGTTCGGTCCCAACACTCTGGACCCAGTTGACTTTGATGATCGGAAGACCCTTCTAAGGACGAAGTCCCCCAGGCGAAGAGTTCGATTTCTGACCTTGGAGTTATAATGGCTGGTCATCTTTCTATGATACTTTGCCAAGTTTACCTCGGAGGTATCCCTTCTTTCTTCAAGGAGGTGGAGTTCGCTTATTCGAGCCTCGTCGTTACTGATCTCATTGAAGTGTATTCGACGGTGCGATGGGACTCCTACCTCGACCGGGCTCATGGCCTCGACTCCTTAAGTCATTGAGAAGGGTGTCTCCCCTGTTGCAGTTCGGCTAGTTGTTCTGATGGCCCAGAGGACGTGGGAAAGCTCATCGACCCAAGCCCCCTTCGAGGTGTCAAGCTTTCTTTTCAGGGTATGCTTGATTGTTTTGTTTACTGCCTCAACTTGCCCATTTGCTTGTGGGTGATGAGGCTTTGAGAAATTCTTCTTTATGCCCAGTTCGTCGCATAAGTCTCGCATTTTCTTGTTGTCGAACTATCTCCCATTGTCAAATACTAAGGAGTGGAGAACGCCAAACCTCTAAATGATGTTCTTTCAGATGAATTTTATAGTATTTGTCTCGATGATCTTGACAAGAGGTTCAGCTTCGATCCACTTGGTGAAATAGTCAATGGCAACAATGGCAAAAGTCGTGATTCCTCTTCCTTTTGGGAGTGGACCAATGAAGTCGATGTCCCATTTAGCGAACGGCCAAGGGCTGGTCACTATGGAGAGGCTTTGAGAAGGTTGCCATTGAACATTTGAGAAGCGCTAGCACTTGTCACATTTCTGGACAAATTGGCAAGGATCTCTTTTCAGGCTCTTCCAAAAGTAACCTTGCTGAAGTACTTTGTGCACCAGAGCCGTTCCTCCCGAGTGATTCCCACAAATTTCCTCATGGATTTCCTTGAGTACATACATGGCCTCTTCACCTCCTACACATCGGAGAAGTGGTGAGGCAAAGCCTCTTTTGTATAGGACATCTTCTTGTAGGATAAAGTGTGCAACCTTTCTTCTTAACTTCCTTTCCTCGCTTCTAGAAGCTGGTAGTGATTGGTCCTTAAGATAGGCGATGATGGGTTGCATCCATAACGGGGTGCCTTCTATCCATAGCACCTCTTTACCTTCGAAAATGGAGGGGCTTCGATAAGTGTTCAATGGGGACAACCTTTAGTAGCTCTGAATCCTTGCTACTAGCCAATCTTGACAGGGCGTCTGCATGAGTATTCTCTATGCGTGGGACTTGAATCAGCTCAAACCTTTCAAAATGAGGAACTAGGTCCAGAACCAATTTCAAGTATGCAACCATGCTACTGTCTTTGGCCGCGAAGTTTCCATTGACCTTACTCATAACAAGCTGAGAATCGTTGCTTTCTAGGAGCCTTCTGACCTACATTTCCTTCGCTAGTCCAAGGCCTGCTAGAAGTGCCTCATATTCGCAGCGTTGTTCAAGGCTTTAAAGCCAAACCTTACTGCGCAATTTAGCTTATGGCCTTCAGGACTTTCCAAGACGATCCCTGCCCCGGAGCCAGCCTCTCCTGAGGATCCATCTATGAACAATTTCCACGTTGAGGGTTCGACTGGTTCCATTGTCGCTTCCATTTCTGGGGATTTGGCAAACTCAGCCACAAAATCTGCAAGGGCCTGGTCCTTGATGGCATGTCGAGATTGGAACAGTATGTTGAACTCACTAAGCTCGATCGTCCATTTTAGTAGGCGTCCCAATGCATCTGTTCTCTGTAGCACTTGCTTCAATGGGAAGCTGGTGAGAACTTCAATTGAGTGGGCCTGAAAGTACGGCCTCAGTTTTCTTGAGGCTGTGATGAGAGCAAGTGCCAATTTCTCCATGTCTGGGTAGCATTTTTCAGCTGGGAGGAGTGTTTTGCTGACATAGTATACTGGTAACTGATGCTTAATTTCTTCTTTGACTAGGACAGCGCTGACCGCCTCGTCCTAAACCACCAAGTACAATAGTAGTGACTCTTCTGGTTGAGATTTTGACAACAAGGGTGCCTCTCCTAAGCGCTTCTTCAGAGCTTGGAGGACTTATTCGCACTTAGAAGTCCATTGGAACTTCTTTCCTTGTTTCAGCACATTGAAGAAGGGTAAGCTCTTATCTGCAGCTGTGGAGATAAAGCGACTGAGTGCGGCTATCCGACCATTGAGGCTTTGGACCTCCTTTGGTTTCTAAGGTGACCTCATTTCAATCAAGGCCATTATCTTCACTGGGTTCGCTTTGATTCCTCTTTGGTTTACAATATATCCCAAAAACTGACCCGAAGCCACTCCAAAGTTGCACTTGAGGGGATTCAACTTCATTTTATATTTACTAAGTATCTGAAAGGTTTGGTCGAGGTGACTTACGTGTTCGTTAGCCTGGAGACTTTTGACTAGCATGTCGTCCACGTAGACCTCCATGGTTTTGCCAAATGAGTTCGGCAAACATCATGTTGACCAGCCTTTGATATGTAGCTCCAGCATTTTTCAATTCGAAGGGCATGATTTTGTAGCAGTACAGTCTTCTGTTTGTAATGAATGATGTAGCCTCCTCATCAGTTTGGAACATGGGTATTTGGTTATACCCTGAGTATGCATCCATGAAACTCAAGAGTTCATGTCCGGCGGTGGAATCCACAAGTTGGTCTTTCCTTGGAAGTGGGAAGCTGTCTTTAAGGCATGCCTTATTTAAGTTTGTGAAGTCTACGCACAACCTCCACTTTCCACTAGGCTTCTTCACCAGGTTCGGGTTAGATATCTACTTCGGCTAGATGGCTTCTCTGATGAAACTATTGTGGCTAAGTTTGTGTACTTCATCTTTCAGTGCCTCATACCGTTCCAGGTTGAGGGCACGTCTTTTCTGCCTATGTGGGGGCACATGAGGAGTTGATGTTAAGATGATGGCAACTGATCCTTTGATTTATTCCCACCATGTCTTCATGCTTCCAAGCGAAGATATCCAAGTTCCTTTTCAGGAAGCTCACCATTTCTTCTTTTGCTTCGAGGGACAGTGCTTTTCCTATTCGCAGGATCCAACTGGGGTCCTCTGGGTTAGCAAAGAAGGTTTCAAGTTCTTCCATTGGGGTTGCATTTGCCTCGAAGTCAATTATCCGGGGATCTAATTCATCAAGAGGGTGCCCTTCTTTAGGGACCTCTTCCATGTCGACGTCTTCCTTCTATTCAAATGTATGCCCTTTTTCAGGGGCGTTGAGCATTTTCACGTCCAAATTGGGTTCACTAGCAACTTTAGTTATGATCACGTTAACAGTTCGGGGCTCCAATTTTCGCAGAGAGTTTAAGTAACATGCCCTGGAGCCCATCTGGTCACCTCATACAGTAGCAATCCCATGTTTAGTTGAGAATTTCATACACAAGTAGTGGATGGAGGTGACAGTCCAAAGATCTTTCAAGGTGGGTCTGCCCAATACTTCATGGTAGGCTGATCTGTGGTCTACCACCAAGAATTCCATGAAATGTTGGGCCACTAGAAGAGTTGAACCCATCACGATGGGCAAATTAATCCGCTCTCGTGGGACGATACTGTCTCCAGTAAATCGGAATAGTGGATAGTCATGGGGATCAACCTATGTTCAATTTGTATCTTGTCGAAGGTGGAGCTGAATAATATATTCACCGAACTGCCATTGTCGACGAGCATGCGTTTGAGCCTGTTTCTTGCCACTACGGATCTCACAACCAATGCGTCACAATGCGGGTGGTGAACTCCTTGTGCATCTTCCTGGGAGAAGATGATTGGGGCCATCCTATTGGCCTCTTGGAATTCGTTGACAATGTAAGTGAGCATTGGTGGGTCTTTTGCTTACCTTATGTAATTCCTTTGGGCATTCCTGGTGTTGCCACCGATGTGAGGTCCCCCAATGATCGTGTCGATCTCCCAGATGATTTGGCCTCCAGAAAATGGGGCCATGTCTCTCTGTCTAGACTCTCCTCGATCCCTTGATTCTCTTCTTCGGGGTGACTGCTCTCTGTGCCTTCTCTCTCCCCTGTTCGGGAAGGCGAATCTACGAGGATATTCGTTCCTCCTGGAGGGATGTGGGTTGTTCCATTCCGAGGGTCGAGGAGCGTCTCTGCACTCGTTGGTGTTATGCCCATAGAGTTGGTGGAAAGTGCGAAACCTTGCTCCTTCTAAGGGCCTGTTTGACCACTTATTTTTCTTCTTTTTATTACTATCAATTCCTTCAGATAGCCCTGTTTCGCTAGGGAAATTCTCGTATGCCGATATCGACACTGCATTTAGTGTGGCAAAAGTTAGTTCCTGTCCGGAAGTGGGAGCTATTTATGTCCTGCCTGGGTCCATTGCTGAGTGACAAGGTGTACTTCAGGTCCTCGACCTACCTACCTTTAAGGTGGAGGGAGTCTTTGCGCGACACAATTTTTGTGATCAATCATCTCTTCACTGACGATCTCCACTCTCATCATTTCTACCAGTTCATCATAAATAGTAGGATTTTTGCTGCGCACATCCCTCCAGAACAAAGTGTTTATGTTGAGGCCGCCTTTCAAGACTGAAAGGGCTTCTTTGTCAGTGATCTGCTCGCAGTACGTGATTTCATCTGTAAACTTGGCGAGATAGCTTTTCAGCTTCTCTCCAGGGGCCTGCCTCATATCTTGCAGGCGTTGCACCAGGGCCTCTCCTTCTCTACGCGAAAGGTACTAGCTCAAGAATGCCTTCTTCAAATCCAGCAAACTCCTAATGCTCAGGGGAGGAAGTCTGTTGTACCACACTTCAGCAGCTCCGCTCAAGGTTAAGTGGAAGGCTCTGCACTTCAAAGCAGGTGAGGCTCTCTTGAGGCTCATCTGTGTCATGTACTTGGTTAGGTGCTTTTTCGGGTCCCCATTTCCTTCATATTTGAGGATCTTAAGGGGCATGAAATTCGAAGGCATTGGGAAGCTTCAAATTTTCCTTGAGAAAAGGAGGTTATCATCATCATCGTCAATTTCATAAGATCGACAAAGCCCATCTAACCCTTCATCATATTGAATGTTCTGGGGAGGTTGAGGTGCTTCTCCTCTGCTGCCCCAATCAACTAAGTCGTTTCTCTCCTTCCTATTTCTAGGAGAAGGAGGTGCTTGTTCTTGCTCCTGTTCTTGCCAAGCTGATCTTCGCACTGAGCGGACTCTATTATTAGGGTCTTATCCTATTCAGTCAAAGAGGTTGACTGACCTTTGTGCTTCATATTCTTGAGGGAAATTGTCCCCTAATTGTGGTTCTGCTGGCTGGCTCCCTTGCATATAGGATGTGGCTTCTGTGCCCACTTCTCTTTCAAATGGGCATTCTCTGTGCTGGCTCATAAGGCATCGGGAACAAGACGCGGGGTTTCCTGAACTGGGTAAGATCCTTGGGACATTTGAGAGCCCTAGTGACCTCAAGCTTGCATGAGGAGTTCATGCATCGCCATATTCTGAGCTGCGATGTCTCTCATGCTCGCAGCTATTTGAGCAATTCTTTCAGTGAGCATGGCTGTTCTTTCACCTCGACGACGTCGGTGATGGGGTCTCTGGTGAGTAACATTGTTACGGAGCACCTCTTCTTCAAGCCTCTCTCATAGGATTGTCGTCTTCATGGTTGGAACTCATCTTATCTCCTTTTTCAAGGGTGATAAGAACTTGGATTATAACTCGACTTTGCTCTTTTTTAAGAACGTGCCCTTTTCAGGTTAAGTCGCTAGTTTTTCGGTGATTTCTCCAGTGGAGAATGCAGAATTTTGGACAGGAAGTTTCCCGCAGACGGCATCAATCTATTGACCTCGCAAATTGGACCCTCCACGTGGCCAACCGATAGCTACTCCACATATTCCTCCCTGCGCACAGTCAACGCACGGTCAGATGCACACGGTCGGAACCAGTGGGGATGGTGGCGGCCGCATACATTCCGACGGTCAAGTTAGCCTCAGGTGATCGGAACAATACCAAGGTTATGCAAAATAGTAGAGAGAAAAATATATATTTGCTTGTTATGGAAAGCTATGTTGTAAGAGTTTCATTACCTCTGTCTCATGTCAAACCTTGGGTATTTATTGATGAGGAGAACCGTTGGATGTGGGACACGTGTATGCATCTGGCGGTGTGAGGCGTCTACTCATAGGTGTCAATAGGGTGGGAGGGTAATTATTTCTCCCGAGTTGAGTTGACATAAAGTTTATTCGTCACATCAACTAGGCTCATGGAGACGTCAAATCAATTAAACCTTAGGGGCTTGGAGTGCACCTCGGCTTCAGGGACAAGGATGCTTCGGTCGATTCAGCAGAATTGTCTATGCCTCACAGTGTGTTAACAGATCGACAATATTGGTGGTGAAGTTACTTCGGAACCACTTCGGATGGGTGCTGAACACCTTGTAATAGGTAGAGGTAGACTCTCCAAAGTTGTTCGGACAGGGGCGTAACATAAACATTAAAGGATTTCTCTTTAGCCTCTCATATCACAAAATTCATCGAGAAAAAAGATAAATTCACATCTTTTACGAGAAAAGATCAAAGCCAACAAGAATTGAAGATTAATTACACCAAGAACTTGAAGATTTAGAGCTTGGAGTTTAAGATCAAGACTTCTTGTATTCATTCATGTTTCGGGTGACATATCTCTATTATTCTTTTTGTAATACTATAGAAATCGTGTTAGGCTAGATCATTGTCTGTATTGGATGAAAATGAAACAAATGTTTTTTTCTTTTTTTAATTCAAAGACTCGTCGTTAGTATATTCTTGATTTTCTTGATTGTGATTGCATGCTTTGTTGCATTATTTAATTGATTAGCAACAAATTAGATAACTAGTTACTTATTAGTTATTATAGTGTTGGAGGGTTCATAATATGTTAGAACTTTTCAATTTCAATAAGCGAATTATAGATGCTAGGAATTACATGTATATTGTGTGCAATCTTATTGATGATCGTGCACATGAATGTATTACTTTGCATATGAACTCGGAATAAAAATAAGATCGGATAATGTTTAGAACGAGTTTAACTAACTTTGAGAGAGATATTTAAATATTATTGAATTATCGATTATAAAGAACACATAAATATTGACAATTACATATTTTGAGAATTGGAAATAGGAATGAGATTGGTGGAATGATTCACTACATTCATCCATTCATTCATTCATTCAAATCAAGTTTTCAAACTATTTATAGACTAATTTAGAATAAATAATATTCAAATTTGATTGCATAATAATATAATTTAATTTAAAGCTTTTTGATCTTGAGACAATACTCAACTTATCATATTACTATTTGTTAAAGAATCAAAGATCTCATACTTCCGTGGATTTCACATGAACAATCAATATTTAATTATTCCTAAAATATAATAAAACCCACTAATAAACGAAAAACTTTATGTGGATCTGTTAACCTTCAACTTTTTTGTGAAAACTCGACGAATAATTCTTCTCAAATAGGCCACATGGACCCCTTTTATCATGGGAACACATTCCTTCCTATTGGAAGGATGCATGTGTCGACAAGCACCTTACCAATAGGGAGAACACAAAAAAAAGGGCCCATGTGGCCCTGTGTATGTTGCAACACTCAAACTCCATGGGTGAACTTGGACCCACAAATTTAAGTCGACAACACATTGATTGTCATGTTAGTAAACCCGTAATGATTGCAAAGAATCTAAGGATTAATTTGGATGTTGACTCTTACTTTGTCCTGTTTTGTACAAGGATATAGATTATGTTATCCATTTTTTAATCACTCTGATTCTGAGCATGTTTGATAGAGATTTTAATCCAATTAACATCAACTTTTTTATTTTTATTTCACTATTTCAGTCGTCGTTTTTGAATTCTTCTCTCACGAGTAGTGGCCACTTTATCTTTAACGATCAAAAAATCAATTAATAAAATCTTTATCAAACAAGCACTCTATCTAATAAATTGTTTTCAATACTCGTAGTTTTAATTAAATATATTGAATGATGATATTAATTTTGGATACCTAAAAAAACTCAATAAAGCAATATTGAATTCATAATATGTATTTACCTTTTCACCTCTAAATACTTTCCCACATGTTTACTGAATTTATTTTTCTTAAAAAAAAAAAAAAAAAAAAACTCGATGAATACCTAACTTCTAGAATTTTATGCATTACTCATAACTTGTTCGGAAGCGATTTTTCAAAAATCAGTTAATAATTCTTCCTACTTTCTAAATATACACATTCAAATAAATCATTTTTTCACTTGAAAAATGTCTCTGAAACAAGCTCTGAATGGTAAGAATTGTCATCGTGCCATTTGTAATATTTACATAATCTAAAATCTTAAAAGGTTATTGAAAGATTTATTTCATTTTTTGTATGTCTTACTAATATCTTCGAAGTAGTCAAGAGAAGACACCTTTTTTTTTTTTCGAACTGTGATGAAATTCTACACGTGCATTTACTTATTTTTAGAAGAGGAAATTGCAGAGGATGTCAATTTTTTTTAAGACATTTACAAAAATGTCACTTTTTTTTATGTTCAAGAATGTCAATTTAAGACATATTTGTCTCTGGAGATAATTTTAAATTCCTTACATGTCCTAATTAAATGAGATTTGATCCAATGGAAGAAATTGTACAAAAATCTTGTCAATGTCAAGGATGAAAAGTTGAATAAAAAAAGAAGATGAATCTTATTTCTCTCATTCAAACAACCCCAACTCTCTCACACTCTCTCTCATTTCTCTCATTACGAGCTTTAATCCAAGAGAGAAAAATCTTTTCTTTTCTTTACTCAATTTTTGTAATATTTTTATATGTAAAGGGTTTATGAGATGCGAAAAAATGGAGCTTTTTGATGGGTTTAAAATAAGAGTTGGAGCTTGGATTAGAAAGAGGTAAAAATTCTTTTAATATCCTGTAATTTTTTTGGATGTTTTGAATAATTTTTAGCTGTGTTATGGTTGGAAATGTTTTTCCCCTACTTTCCGCAATTTCATACCATAAATTTTAATTTTCTCTTTTGTATACATTTTCTATTAGTGATGCATATATGCACACGTTACATGTACCAACACTAATGTTGAGGGAAAAAATTATCTAGGGTTCCAGTTTAATATTTATCATCTTCCTTTGCTTTCAAAGTCCAGATTTTAAATATTTTGGATGTTTCATTGTTGGGTGAAAATTTGGATTCACACTTGACATATCTTTCGTTTCAATATTTTTAGTACTTGTGTGATGTGAAAATAATGTTGCTATCACTTGGAATCCATTTGTTGTGGGCGGTACTCATATTTGGGTTGAACTCTTGCTAGACAGTTGACAGCATACCTGTGGTTTTAATGTTTTGTTATGTTCGAATATAGAGTGAAATATTTTTCAATAATACCTATTTGCTTAGAGGTGAAAAGTAGATTTCTCAATAGTTTATCTGTCGACAGTTCACTAATGTAGAGAAATGTCATCGCGCTTAACTGTCGTTCCCGACAATTAGCCTCAATAATTCTCGACAGATGAAATAGTCGACAGATGAACTGTCGAGAACGACAGTTCATTCCTTCCCTTCGCTCAATTCCACAAGTCAAACTTTGGTTCATTCTAACATTGCACGAGTGTTTTGCATGAACATATATGAAATGCTATGATCTGGTGATTTTTTGATTGATTTTATGTGATTAGATTTTTTCCATCCGAACGTCTCACATGTGACTGATTTCCATATGTGGTTATATTTTTGTGTTTCATGTTTTTATTTGTATAACAATACCATCACCATCACGATTCATTCTTCATAATTTTTGGATCACATGCAATTCAAATCTATTTTTGTGGAAGTTGCTTGTTTGAATTCAGATTATGATAGATTGCATGAATCAATTGAGTTATATTATGTACTGTGATCAGATTGTTTTTCCACATAAGGTGAACGTTATTATATTTCTTCACATTGTTTTCTACGTGCTTTATCTCGGAATACTAATTTCACCAATGTATGATGACATATGAGCAGACTCATACTCATGACTTGAATGATCGTCAAAGTGTTGGTGCACACGTTCTTGCTATAATTGGAGATGGAACCAATCGATTTCGTTGTCAAAAAAAGAGCAACCTTCACAACGGTCTACTTTTGATGACTGTGGCAACTGCACGAAACAACATTTTGTTTTCTATTTATATATATAATTTTGCATTAGTTGGTTTTATTTATGTGATATTGGCAGAGGAAACTGTTTTTGTTTCGTACAGAAAATGTTTATAGTAATGAATAGTAAATAGTAAATAATAGTAGATTATTTTTTAAATGGGGTCATGGAGCTACTCCACAGTACAAAACAATGGTTACATCATGTTCGATATTTGAGCAAGGTTGTGTACATAAAAATGATTTTTGGTGCATTTTATAACTTTCTTGGTTTCGAAACTCATTTGATTTATCGATTAAAACTGGTATTCAATTAAAAATAAACATGATTGAATTGAATATTATGATTTGTTTCATTCAAAAACGTTCGTGAATCATGGTAATATCACTGGACATCATTTTCTTGCAAAACATAATGAGCAGTTCTTTGTTTACATTAAAATATTGTGCGTACCATGTTTCAATCAAGATGAAATGGTACACATGATTTAATATACACAATTTTCATAAATGATAGACCAAGTGTGAGTGATACAAGCGCACTTAGACTTTAAAAGCATCACACTAATTGTCTTTCAAATTCAATTTGAGATGTGATGAAAATAAGTCTTCATCATCACGTATTTCAGTCGGAGGTATATTCAAGTTAACGACCTTGAACTTCAATTCAATTTGAGTACGGGGATCAAGAATATCAAGTTTGTCCTTCAACATTAACAAAAGTTCGGTTACGATATTACTTGTTGGAACCTGAATGTAAGTGGTTTTGTCCCCTCTTCACTTCTATTCGTCATCCACATGAACAAACTTTCCCCATGCGACATGATGAAACTCAAATGATTATTCATACCTCAAATGTTGGCATTGTAATGATAAGAATTCTACAGAATCAATGTGTTGGCATTTAATAGCATGAAAGTGGCACTACATAATATGTAAATCCGTACATTAGTAAAAGGTCAAATCAAGGCTTTCCATCGTTTTTAAGTGTTCAATTTGACAGTAAAACTATATATCCCGACAGTTTGTAAATGTCGGGTTCGACATTTCAAACGTCTAACCCGACGGTTTGTAAATGTCAAATTTGACAGTTGAACCGTCGAAAATGTCGAGAAGCAGATGACAGTGGGCAGAACATATTCTTCAGCACAACACATTAAGTGTGATAATTAGTATTGAGCTAGATGAAAAAGGTCAGATTGGCCTTGTTATTGAAGAGACATTTAATGAAAACATTGTTTGGTTTGAATGGAAGAAAGTACTCAAAATCTTAATAGTGATAATCACATTTGTGAAGGATTAAAAAAAAAAAATCAATGAATAATAGTTTCAAAAATTTTAAGTAAATATGTCCAGATTGTATTTAATATTTACAAAACAGTAAACTGTAGAAGTAAAATGTAAATATTTTCTAATAATTAACCTCTCAAAATGGATTATGAATGCAAGAGAAAAATCTTCTTGATTAATGAAATGAAGAAGATGAGAAAAATTAGGGTTTGTAAGAGAAGAAGAAGATATATTTGTTTATGTTTCATTTTAAATTTCTTTTTTATTAATACAAATTCATATTAATCAATATAATACACATTTATCCATATTTTTTTATATATAAAATAAATCATCACATCAATATAATCAATTCTTTCAAATCAAGCATTAAATGCTAATGAAAATGTGTCATTAAGGATAATTTGGACATTTCACACAAAAAGTGACATTTTTGCTCACATAAAATGAAAATGACAACTTTTGAGGACCTTGATAATTTTGTGACATTTTTGAAAATTCCCCTTTTTAGAATATAAGAACCTTCAAAGAAACATAGAAATATACCA
This sequence comes from Olea europaea var. sylvestris, assembly GCF_002742605.1. NCBI lineage: Eukaryota > Viridiplantae > Streptophyta > Magnoliopsida > Lamiales > Oleaceae > Olea > Olea europaea. Next base: position 211,804 of record NW_019256525.1, on the reverse strand, counting down.
ACAAAATTCAACTTGTTTGAATTATACATATATATTTTGCAATTTGAATTGTGAGTGCATGAACCTTCTGTGAAATTGAAACTATATATATAAAATAATAAAACCTGTGTAGTGCTTTTATTCGCCGAAACATTGATAACCCAGAAAACAATTTTGAAAAGATAAAGGTTTTTTTGTTTTGTTTGAAATTATAGTACAAAATGGCGATATATGAAAATAATGCTTATGAGTAGGATCTTGCCCTTCTTGAATCGATAAAAGGCATTTGCTCGACAATTCTCAATCCCCATTTCCATTAGAGTGGCTGCCGCCGCCTATGGCCGCCGGCCCGCCAATGGTGTGACTGTAAAGGGCGAGCCTGATATCAGCTTTGAAATGTATGAAGATTTTACTTTTCCTACAGCTGCGCTGCCANCCAATGGTGTGACTGTAAAGGGCGAGCCTGATATCAGCTTTGAAATGTATGAAGATTTTACTTTTCCTACAGCTGCGCTGCCAGAAAGCGAGACGGAAGTGGATATTGAACCAGTGGCACCACCACCCCGGGGAAAGCACTACAGAGGGGTTCGGCAGCGGCCGTGGGGGAAGTTTGCGGCGGAGATAAGGTACCCTGCGAAGAATGGCTCCCGTGTGTGGCTAGGGACTTATAAGACGGCGGAGGATGCTGCATTAGCGTACGACAGGAGCCGGTCAAGATTACTAAAAAATCATCGTCGTCTTCGCCTAGTCGTTCTGCATCTTCCGGGTATCGGATGGGCTGCCTAAGAAGCGGAAAAGGGCGGTGGGAGAGGTGGCGCCACCGGTGGTTCATGGTAGGAAGCAAGTGGAAAGTAGTGGGCCGAAAAGGGTACGAGAGAAGTCTGTTCCGTGGTGATAAAAATTAAAATGTTTTGATTTATTTTCTGTACAAATTTTTCACTAGTTAAATAAAATTGAGTTCTTTCTTTCTTACACAAATTCAATTTTCCTACTCTTTTTCAAGTGCATGAATTTTGACTACCCACGCTTACAGTAATGTAATTTTTAGAAGTAAGACGAACATATCTTTAAATTATTTGTATTAACAAAATAATTTTTAAAATTACAATTTTATTAATAAAAACTAAAATTTTCATAGTTTATGTTTTAGAAAATTAATTATAATTAAAGTAGTTAGTAAAACATGTTAAACAAATAGCCAAAATACCTACGCCCCCTACAATAATTGTACATAAGGGCATACTTAATATAGATTTTTTTTTAAAAAAATTTTGTGAAAAATAATTTTTTGAAAAATATATGATAAAAAATTTAAAAAAATTATGAATTTATGTACATAATTATTTTATTGAGAGAACAAGTATTTGAAAATGAATTTATGAAAACGAATTTCAAAGAATTTCTATCAAACATGGGCAAAGTAACAAATGCAAGAGTAAGGTGATCAGTTAAATATATTATAGAGCAGGGAAAAAGGAGAAATTGATAATTATTATAAAAAATACAAGGACTTACTTTATCATGTAACGTATAATGAGTACTTGTACACTTTATTGTATTATAAGTTATAATTATATACTTATGTAGAAGACAGTTAATAAATAACACATTTTGTTAAGTATGGATCCATTTTTTTTATTTTCAACATAAAAAAAAATTCAAATTTCATTGACGCTCTTGAATTTTTTTACTATTAGATTGATCCAAATCCTTTAAAAACTACTAAAATTATCTCACAAAATTATTGTACATTTTCATTTTACCCTTTATATCTTTGCTAAATTTGGAATTATCTGTACACATCTCTTTTCCATGTACGAAAAGCATTATGTATGTACTTAGGGCTGGATAAAAATCCCCGAACCGAGCCCGAAGGTTCTTCTTAAGTTAAATACCCGAACGGGTATCCGAATCAAGAACTAATGGGTACGGTTCGATTCTTGGTTCTAGACCAAGAATTGAATTTTCCTTTTTTTTTTATATTGAATAAATCAAATTATTTTAATTTTTTCTAAATCTAATTTTTTGGCCCAATTATTTGTTTTATTTAAATTTTTTTTTTAGCCCAACATCAAGCATTCAAGCCCATTTTGTTCTTCCATTTTTAGCTCAACTCTGAATCTCTAATATCTAACCCACTAAATCCAAGTATCCAACCCTAAATAAACTACATAGTACACTACATACGGTCCTATCTCTCAATATTAACCCATAAGAAATTGAAAACCTACACATCCAATCCAAAGACCAAAATCGAAGTCGCCCTGTTTGGCCCCCATCGTCGCCATCGAAGCGGTGAACTCCGAAAGGTGAAAGCCCATCAAAGCCGAGACCTCCAACCATAGACCATTCGAACAAGGTAGGAAGTATTCTTCCATATATTCACTAGGGTTTATACAGTTGTTCGTTCCAGTGAATCCCTAATTTGATATTTGGTTTCATTATCTTTTTTCCTTTTTAATTTTTTGATAAAATTTTAAAGTTTGATTACAATGTTGGCTTTAGAGAAGAGCAGTAGAAGCAAATTATTAACTACATTTCTTTTCTCTTTCCAGGGAGGCAGATAAAGAGTCGTCTTTTAAGATAATAGAAGGTTTAGATAAATAATGAGAAATAGGTGGTTTAATCTTACATGTGCAACAAGATAGCATTATTGTAGACAGATTCGTGGCTGCCTCCTACCGATTAGCAAATTCTTGTAAACATGTACATATGATGTAAATTCTTCATGTATTATATGTTGGAACTTTTCACAAATCTTTATAATCTTTTTGTAGATTCAATGGGTTTCTGAATTTCGAGGTTAAGTATTGATTGATTTTTATCTTGGTTTTCTTTTATTATGTTGTATGAAATGAGTATTCACTTTTCAAGAATCAAGAAAGGTAATAAAAGGGACAATTTTCAGGAATGATAAAGTTATAACATGATTAAGTTAATTATTTTGAACAAAAAATTCATAGTAATTCTCAAACTTGCTAAAGGTGAGGGAGATTCTGGAGTGATAAAGTTATACAATTTGACTCCGCCATTTGATGATTTTCTGGAAAATTGTTTGTGCAAGATTTAATCAAGTTTCTCATTAAGGTTATATCAGTTTTGGATGCTCGAATGGGAGACAAAAAAATAGCCTAATGAGATGTCGGAAATATGAAATCATTTCACTAAAATACTTGATGGAGAAAGAGCATTTAAGGCTGATACTAATAATGGAACTCCTAGCATGTGGAAGCATTTAAAAATTTGTTATGCATATAAGAGCACTAGGGTTGATGACAACCAAGCAATACTCTCTCGAGAAGACAATGATGGTGGTATTATGGCTACGGTGTTTAATAAAGAAATGTGTAGAAAAGCATTGGTTAAGATGATTATTATTAATGAATTGACTTTTTCCTTTGTGGAAGGTGTGAATTTTAAGGAATTTGTTCATCAACTTTGTCATAGATTTGAGATTCCTTGTCAAAAAACGATTGCTAGAGATGTGTTATCTCTAGCATGAAACAAAGGAATCATTGAGGATTAAATTTATTAATGATAGGCAAATGATTTCTTTATCCACTGATTGTTGGACATCAATTCAAAACATCAATTATATGGTAGTCACAGCACATTTTATTTATAGAAGTTGAAAACTACATAAGAGGATATTGACTTTTTCTGTTGTTCCAAATCACAAAGGGGAGACAATTGGGAAGCTTATTGAAAATTGTTTACTTGATTGGGGAGCGTGTGGGTACCATTACTGTAGACAGTGCAAGTGCAAATGATGCAGTGATCATTTATGTGAAAAACAAGTTGAAGAATTGGAAACCTAATGATACTATGATTTTAGGTGGCTCTTATTTGCATGTACGTTATTCAGCACACATAGTTAATTTGATTGTTAAAGAAGGGTTGAAAGAGTTTAATCTATCTATAGAAAGTATTCACAATGCGGTCAAATATTTTCGATTATCTCTTTCTCGGTTGGTGAAATTTAAGTGTTGTATTGAAAGGGAAAAGATTGCATGCAAAAAGCTTGCTATTTTTGATGTTTCTACTAGATGGAATTCAACATTCTTAATGTTAGATAGTTCATTGAATTTTGAAAAAGCTTTTTATAGAATGGAGGAAGATACCCTCAAGTTATGATTGGGAGAAAGCTAGAAAATTTGTCAAGTTTCTAAGAACCTTTTTCATTGAGTGTTACTTCCAACATTCACTTCCAAGAAATGTGTAAAATTGAGCAAATTTTGAAAAAAATGGGTGATAAGCAAGATTATTTGCTAAGTAGCATAGCAAACGACATGAAAATTAAGTTTGACAAGTATTGGGGGTAATGTTGATAAAATGAACAAGATTTTGATTTTAGCAGTTGTGCTTGATCCTAGGTATAAGTTGGAGTTTGTTGTACATTGTATTGGTATCTTGTATGACTTTGTCAAGGTTGAAGCCACAAAAATTGAGGTCATGAAATTATTGTATGCTTTGTTTAACCAATACAAGGGATGTCATCGTTCAAAGAATGAAGCTAGTGGAAATGGAAGTGGTGGCAATGAACATAATGATAGAGTCACTTTGTTGGAGGGTTCAGATGATGATGATGATTGGGATGATTGTAATTTTGATTTTGGGTACAAGAAAATGAAAACTAGCAAAATGGATTTTTCTAAAAAAGGTAAGGTACAATAATATCTAATGGAACCTACTGAAGATGCTATTGATGAAAACTTTAACATTTTAAAATGGTGGAAGATCAATAGTTCAAGGTTTGAATTTTTATCTAAGGTTGCAAAGGATGTTCTTGCTATTCCTGTATCTACGGTGGCTTCTGAGTTAGCATTTAGTACTGGAGGGCGCATTCTTGACCCATTTAGGAGTTCTTTAACTCCTAAAACAGTTGAGACCTTGATTTGTACACAAAACTGGCTAATGAAAGAATCTAGATTTTTGAGAGTTTTCGAAGATAGAGTTTGTATTGAAGAGATAGAGTTCTATCAGAGCATTGAGACATGTAATAAAATATATATTTTATTTTTCTTATTAAATCTTATTAGTTGAACAATTTTTAGTTCATTTATGTTTACTAATTGTGTTTTTTCAATATTTTTCTGTAGAGTTTCTTCGTATGGCAAGTCAAGAAATTGATGATTAATCAAATAACTGGTAAGTATTAGCAATATTTAAAAATATTTTATCTCTATGACTTTTAATTCATATTTAATTGTTTTATGTAGACTTGATTTTGAAGGCTGAAGCAAGGAAATTATTGATATGGATTGTCGATATTTTAGTACTAATATCTATTTTTTGGTATTTGTATACACTGGTAAATTAATTTTATTGTACAACTTGTTATTTATATGTTTTCTAATCGGACTTCGTTAATTTGTAAAAGCTATGATTCAACATGTTATTAGTTGTATTTATGTAATGTTGTAAATGTTAAAAAATGAAATTATGGTACGGAACCGAACAGAACCGAACCAAATGGAACTGAACCCGAACGGTTCCATAATTAAATTTAGACTCGACGATTCCAATTACTAAGTACTCGAAAATTTTGGGTCTTGTCCAACCCTATATGTACACTAGTTTTGTTATACGTAAATCAACTTGTTACCTCTATTAATAAGCTACACATTGTTTTTCCATCCTTTGTTGACGGAGACTTATTGCAGAAGTAGGATATTTGTAACCCTACTATTGGAGGGGTAGATTTAATGGAAGAGTGATAAGTATGCTTACACGCTTATTTATGCTTGTAATATTGATAAATTATGATTAATTTGAGCGGATTATTACCTAATTATATAAAATTATGTAATTTGTAGGATAAAGATCGTGGTTAAGGGCAATTTATGTAAAAAGTAGTGAATGTGAGCTTGATTGGAGCTTAATTCGAGCAGCTGAATATCATTCGGGGTGGCAATAAATCAATTAGAATAAGTTTTAGATGCAATTAGATGAAATTATAATATTAAGGATGAAAAATTCATAATTGAGAAGTTTGGAGACCAAAATGAAAATTTTGAAAGTAAGGAGGACCATCAGCAAAATTGAAAAATAGGCCACAAGACGGCTAGCTACGTTTTGCAAAAAGTAGGCCTGGACGCGGTTTGGTTTCGTTTGGTTTCAACTCCAACCCAAAACCAAATTAATCGGTTTAGGTGAATTTCAACCCAAACCAACACACTTTAACTCTTAAATCGATCTAAACCAATCGAATCGGTTTGGTTTGGTTTGATTCGGTTAGTCGGTTTGGACTTTTAGTTCAAATTTATTATTATTTTTTTTTAAAAATAATATCCCAAGTTTTTGCCCAATTTTGGCTCAATTAGATTACAAGATTTAAAATAACTAAATAACTTTATATTACAAGAATAATTGACTATCAAATAAAATTAGGTTGCTAGAAACAGATCAACAAAAAGCTTAAGAATTTTGTTGCCTTTAGATATATTATGTACCCTAATTGCTTGTGTCGGGAAAAAAAACTAAGAATAACATAATCAGCTCGTGAAAGAAAATTTTTAGTACTATTACTTACCGGCAATATCATAGATTGAAGGGAATTGTAATATAGTTATGAGATTAGAGCTTATCTTTTGATTTTTTTTTTTTTTTTAAAAAAAAGGTAAACATGTAAGTGGATTGTGTTGATTCGGTTAACCAGTTATTTGAGACTTCAAACCATAACCCGAACTAAACCACCATGGTTTTAATTAAACGAAAACCAAATCAAACCAATTACCTATGTCAAATCGACCCAAATTCAGTTCGGTTTGATTGGTTTGATCGACTTTTCGATTTATTTGCCTAGGCCTATGCAAAAGAGTGGGGAACCCTGTGGTTGGTCCATTAGGGAGCGTTTTCCCTACACACA